>NW_027490327.1:316250-558370 GCF_050948175.1 Xylocopa sonorina
AGATGCAATATCTCGTTTTAAGAAGCATTTGAACTCTAATGCTTCGATACGTAGACATCTGTAAACGCTATTTCCCTGCAAGGAAGTGTCGCATTTACATTCATTTGAGGTGTAGACGAGGAATACATAACACTTCGCAAATCATATTATATCTTACCATGAAACATAGAAATGAGATGCGATATCGAGTTTTAAGAAGCATTAGAAAGCTATTGCTACGATACGTAGACATCTGCTAACGCTATTTCCTAGCGAGGAAGTGTCGCATTCACATTCATTTGAAGTGTAGACGAGGAATACATAACACTTCGCAAATCATATTATACCTTACCATGAAACATAGAAATGAGATGCGATATCGCTTTTTAAGAATCATAAGAACTCTATTGCTACGATACGTAGACATCTGCAAACGCTATTTCCTTGCAAGGAAGTGTCGCATTTGCATTCATTTGAATCGTAGACGAGGAATGCATAACACTTCGCAAATCATAATACATCTTACCATGAAACGTAGAAATGAGATGCGATATCGCGTTTTAAGAAGCATTAGAACTCTATTGCTACGATACCCAGACATCTGCAGACGCTATTTCCTAACAAGGAAGTGTCGCATTTACATACATTTGAAGTGTAGACGAGGAATACATGACACTTAGCAAATCATCTTATATCTTACCATGAAACATAGAAATGAGATGCGATATCGCGTTTTAAGAAGCATTAGAAAGCTATTGCTACGATACGTAGACATCTGCAAGCGCTATTTCCTAGCGAGGAAGTATCGCATTCACATTCATTTGAAGTGTAGACGAGGAATACACGACACTTCGCAAATCATGTTATATCTTACCATGAGACATAGAAATGAGATGCAATATCTCGTTTTAAGGAGCATTTGAACTCTATTGCTTCGATACGTAGACATCTGCAAACGCTATTTCCCTGCAAGGAAGTGTCGCATTTACATTCATTTGAGGTGTAGACGGGGACTACATAACACTTCGCAAATCATCTTATATCTTACCATGAAACATAGAAATGAGATGCCATATCGCGTTTTAAGAAGCATTAGAAAGCTATTGCTGCGATACGTAGACATCTGAAAGCGCTATTTCCTAGCGAGGAAGTATCGCATTCACATTCATTTGAAGTGTAGACGAGGAATACATGACACTTCGCAAATCATGTTATATCTTACCATGAAACATAGAAATGAGATGCAATATCTCGTTTTAAGAAGCATTTGAACTCTATTGCTTCGATACGTAAACATCTGCAAACGCTATTTCCTTGCAAGGAAGTGTCGCATTTACATTCATTTGAAGTGTAGACGAGGAATACATAACACTTCGCAAATCATATTATATCTTACCATAAAACATTGAAATGAGATGCGATATCGCGTTTTAAGAAGCATCAGAAATCCATTGCTACGATACGTAGACATCTGCAAACGCTATTTCCTTGCAAGGAAGTGTCGCATTTACATTCATTTGAAGTGTAGACGAGGAATACATAACACTTCGCAAATCATTTATACCTTACCATGAAACATAGACATGAGATGCGATATCGCGTTTTAAGAAGAATTAGAACACTATTGCTACGATAGGTAGACATTTGCAAACGCTATTTCCTTGCAAGGAAGTGTCGCATTTACATTCATTTGAACCGTAGACGAGGAAAAGCATAACACTTCGCAATGAATATTATATCTTATCATGAAGCACAGATATGAGATGCAATATCTCGTTTCAAGAAGCATTTGAACACTATTGCTTCGATACGTAGACATCTGCAAACGCTATTTCCTTGCAAGGAAGTGTCGCATTTACATTCACTTGATGTGTAGACGAGGAATACATAACACTTCGCAAATCATTTATACCTTACCATAAAACATAGAAATGAGATGCGATATCGCGTTTTAAGAAGCATCAGAAATCCATTGCTACGATACGTAGACATCTGCAAACGCTATTTCCTTGCAAGGAAGTGTCGCAGTTACATTCATTTGAAGTGTAGACGAGGAATACATAACACTTCGCAAATCATTTATACCTTACCATGAAACATAGAAATGAGATGCGATTTCGCGTTTTAAGAAGAATTAGAACACTATTGCTACGATACGTAGACATTTGCAAACGCTATTTCCTTGCAAGGAAGTGTCGCATTTACATTCATTTGAACCGTAGACGAGGAAAAGCATAACACTTCGCAATGAATATTATATCTTATCATGAAGCATAGATATGAGATGCAATATCTCGTTTCAAGGAGCATTTGAACACTATTGCTTCTATACGTAGACATCTGCAAACGCTATTTCCTTGCTAGGAAGTGTCGCATTTACATTCACTTGAAGTGTAGACGAGGAATACATAACACTTCGCAAATCATATTATATCCTACCATAAAACATAGAAATGAGATGCGATATCGCGTTTTAAGAAGCATCAGAAATCCATTGCTACGATACGTAGACATCTGAAAACGCTATTTCCTTGCAAGGAAGTGTCGCATTTACATTCATTTGAAGTGTAGACAAGGAATACATAACACTTCGCAAATCATATTATATCTTACCATAAAACATAGAAATGAGATGCGATATCGCGTTTTAAGAAGCATCAGAAATCCATTCCTTGCAAGGAAGTGTCGCATTTACATTCGTTTGAATCGTAGACGAGGAATGCATAACAATTCGCAATGAATATTATATCTTATCATGAAACATAGATATGAGATGCAATATCTCGTTTTAAGAAGCATTGGAACTCTATTGCTACGATACCTAGACATCTGCAGACGCTATTTCCTAGCGAGGAAGTGTCGCATTCACATTCATTTGAAGTGTAGACGAGAAATACATAACACTTCGCAAATCATATTATACCTTACCATGAAACATAGAAATGAGATGCCATATCGCTTTTTAAGAATCATAAGAACTCTATTGCTACGATACGTAGACATCTGCAAACGCTATTTCCTTGCAAGGAAGTGTAGCATTTACATTCATTTGAATCGTAGACGAGGAATGCATAACACTTCACAAATCATAATACATCTTACCATGAAACGTAGAAATGAGATGCGATATCGCGTTTTAAGAAGCACTAGAACTCTATTGCTACGATACCCAGACATCTGCAGACGCTATTTCCTAACAAGGAAGTGTCGCATTTACATTCATTTGAAGTGTAGACGAGGAACACATGACACTTAGCAAATCATCTTATATCTTACCATGAAACATAGAAATGAGATGCGATATCGCGTTTTAAGAAGCATTAGAAAGCTATTGCTACGATACGTAGACATCTGCAAACGCTATTTCCTAGCGAGGAAGTATCGCATTCACATTCATTTGAAGTGTAGACGAGGAATACATGACACTTCGCAAGTCATGTTATATCTTACCATGAAACATAGAAATGAGATGCGATATCGCGTTTTAGGAAGCATTAGAAGGCTATTGCTACGATACGTAGACATCTGCAAACGCTATTTCCTACCGAGGAAGAATCGCATTCACATTCATTTGAAGTGTAGACGAGGAATGCATAACACTTCGCAAATCATGTTATATCTTACAATGAAACATAGAAATGAGATGCGATATCGCATTTTAAGAATCATATGAACTCTACTGCTACGATACGTAGACATCTGCAAACGCTATTTCCTTGCAAGGAAGTGTCGCATTTACTTTCATTTGAATCGTAGACGAGGAATGCATAACACTTCGCAATGAATATTATATCTTATCATGAAACATAGGTATGAGATGCAGTATCTCGTTTTAGGAAGCATTTGAAATCTATTGCTTCGATACGTAGACATCTGCAATCGCTGTTTCCTTGCAAGGAAGTGTCGCATTTACTTTCATTTGAATCGTAGACGAGGAATGCATAACACTTCGCAATGAATATTATATCTTACCATGATACATAGAAATGACATGCGATATCGCCTTTTATGAAGCATTAGAACACTATTGCTACGATAGGTAGACATCTGCAAATGCTATTTCCTTGCAAGGAGGTATCGCATTTACTTTCATTTGAATCGTAGACGAGGAATGCATAACACTTCGCAATGAATATTATATCTTACCATGAAACATAGAAATGAGATGCGATATCGCGTTTTAAGAAGCATTAGAACTCTATTGCTACGATACGTAGACATCTGCAAACGCTATTTCCTAGCGAGCGAGTGTCGCATTTACATTCATTTGAAGTGTAGACGAGGAATACATAACACTTCGCAAATCATATTATATCTTACCATGAAACATAGAAATGAGATGCGATATCGCGTTTTAAGAAGCATTAGAACTCTATTGCTACGATACGTAAACATCTGCAAACGCTATTTCCTTGCAAGGAAGTGTCGCATTCACATTCATTTGAAGTGTAGACGAGGAATACATGATACTTCGCAAATCATATTACATCTTACCATGAAACATAGAAATGAGATGCGATATCGCGTTTTAAGAAGCATTAGAACTCTATTGCTACGATACGTAGACATCTGCAAACGCTATTTCCTAGCGAGGAAGTGTCGCATTCACATTCATTTGAAGTGTAGACGAGAAATACATAACACTTCGCAAATCATATTATACCTTACCATGAAACATAGAAATGAGATGCCATATCGCTTTTTAAGAATCATAAGAACTCTATTGCTACGATACGTAGACATCTGCAAACGCTATTTCCTTGCAAGGAAGTGTAGCATTTACATTCATTTGAATCGTAGACGAGGAATGCATAACACTTCACAAATCATAATACATCTTACCATGAAACGTAGAAATGAGATGCGATATCGCGTTTTAAGAAGCACTAGAACTCTATTGCTACGATACCCAGACATCTGCAGACGCTATTTCCTAACAAGGAAGTGTCGCATTTACATTCATTTGAAGTGTAGACGAGGAACACATGACACTTAGCAAATCATCTTATATCTTACCATGAAACATAGAAATGAGATGCGATATCGCGTTTTAAGAAGCATTAGAAAGCTATTGCTACGATACGTAGACATCTGCAAACGCTATTTCCTAGCGAGGAAGTATCGCATTCACATTCATTTGAAGTGTAGACGAGGAATACATGACACTTCGCAAGTCATGTTATATCTTACCATGAAACATAGAAATGAGATGCGATATCGCGTTTTAGGAAGCATTAGAAGGCTATTGCTACGATACGTAGACATCTGCAAACGCTATTTCCTACCGAGGAAGAATCGCATTCACATTCATTTGAAGTGTAGACGAGGAATGCATAACACTTCGCAAATCATGTTATATCTTACAATGAAACATAGAAATGAGATGCGATATCGCATTTTAAGAATCATATGAACTCTACTGCTACGATACGTAGACATCTGCAAACGCTATTTCCTTGCAAGGAAGTGTCGCATTTACTTTCATTTGAATCGTAGACGAGGAATGCATAACACTTCGCAATGAATATTATATCTTATCATGAAACATAGGTATGAGATGCAGTATCTCGTTTTAGGAAGCATTTGAAATCTATTGCTTCGATACGTAGACATCTGCAATCGCTGTTTCCTTGCAAGGAAGTGTCGCATTTACTTTCATTTGAATCGTAGACGAGGAATGCATAACACTTCGCAATGAATATTATATCTTACCATGATACATAGAAATGACATGCGATATCGCCTTTTATGAAGCATTAGAACACTATTGCTACGATAGGTAGACATCTGCAAATGCTATTTCCTTGCAAGGAGGTATCGCATTTACTTTCATTTGAATCGTAGACGAGGAATGCATAACACTTCGCAATGAATATTATATCTTACCATGAAACATAGAAATGAGATGCGATATCGCGTTTTAAGAAGCATTAGAACTCTATTGCTACGATACGTAGACATCTGCAAACGCTATTTCCTAGCGAGCGAGTGTCGCATTTACATTCATTTGAAGTGTAGACGAGGAATACATAACACTTCGCAAATCATATTATATCTTACCATGAAACATAGAAATGAGATGCGATATCGCGTTTTAAGAAGCATTAGAACTCTATTGCTACGATACGTAAACATCTGCAAACGCTATTTCCTTGCAAGGAAGTGTCGCATTCACATTCATTTGAAGTGTAGACGAGGAATACATGATACTTCGCAAATCATATTACATCTTACCATGAAACATAGAAATGAGATGCGATATCGCGTTTTAAGAAGCATTAGAACTCTATTGCTACGATACGTAGACATCTGCAAACGCTATTTCCTAGCGAGCGAGTGTCGCATTTACATTCATTTGAAGTGTAGACGAGGAATACATAACACTTCGCAAATCATATTATATCTTACCATGAAACATAGAAATGAGATGCGATATCGCGTTTTAAGAAGCATTAGAACTCTATTGCTACGATACGTAGACATATGCAAACGCGATTTCCTTGCAAGCAAGTGTCGCATTTACATTCATTTGAATCGTAGACGAGGAATGCATAACACTTCGCAATGAATATTATATCTTATCATGAAACATAGATATGAGATTCATTATCTCGTTTTAAGAAGCATTTGAACTCTATTGCTTCGATACGTAAACATCTGCAGACGCTATTTCCTAGCAAGGAAGTGTCGCATTTACATTCATTTGAATCGTAGACGAGGAATGCATAACACTTCGCAATGAATATTATATCTTATCATGAAACATAGACATGAGATGCAATATCTCGTTTTAAGAAGCATTTCAACTTTATTGCTTCGATACGTAGTCATCTGCAAACGCGATTTGCTTGCAAGGAAGTGTCGCATTCACATTCATTTGAAGTGTAGACGAGGAATACATGATACTTCGGAAATCATATTACATCTTACCATGAAACATAGAAATGAGATGCGATATCGCGTTTTAAGAAGCATTAAAACTCTATTGCTTCGATACGTAGACATCTGCAAACGCTATTTCCTTGCAAGGAAGTGTCGCATTTACATTCATTTGATGTGTAGACGAGGAATACATAACACTTCGCAAATCATATTATATCTTACCATGAAACATAGAAATGAGATGCGATATCGCGTTTTAAGAAGCATTAGAAATCTATTGCTACGATACGTACACATCTGCAAACGCTATTTCCTTGCAAGGAAGTGTCGCATTTACTTTCATTTGAATCGTAGACAAGGAATGCATAACACTTCGCAATGTATATTATTTCTTATCATGAAACATAGATATGAGATGCAATATCTCGTTTTAAGAAGCATTTGATCTCTATTGCTTCGATACGTAGACATCTGCAAACGCTATTTCCTTGCAAGGAAGTGTCGCATTTACTTTCATTTGAATCGTAGACGGGGAATGCATAACACTTCGCAATGAATATTATATCTTATCAAAAACATAGATATGAGATGCAATATCTCGTTTTAAGAAGCATTTCAACTTTATTGCTTCGATACGTAGACATCTGCAAACGCGATTTCCTTGCAAGGAAGTGTCGCATTCACATTCATTTGAAGTGTGGACGAGGAATACATGATACTTCGCAAATCATATTACATCTTACCATGAAACATAGAAATGAGATGCGATATCGCGTTTTAAGAAGCATTAAAAGTCTATTGCTTCGATACGTAGACATCTGCAAACGCTATTTCCCTGCAAGGAAGTGTCGCATTTACATTCATTTGAGGTGTAGACGAGGAATACATAACACTTCGCAAATCATATTATATCTTACCATGAAACATAGAAATGAGATGCGATATCGCGTTTTATGAAGCATTAGAACTCTATTGCTACGATACGTAGACATCTGCAAAGGCTATTTCCTTGCAAGGAAGTGTCGCATTTACATTCACTTGAAGTGTAGGCGAGGAATACATAACACTTCGCAAATCATATTATACCTTACCATGAAACATAGAAATGAGATGCGAAATCGCGTTTTAAGTATTATAAGAGCTCTATTGCTACGATACGTAGACATCTGCAATCGCTGTTTCCTTGCAAGGAAGTGTCGCATTTACTTTCATTTGAATCGTAGACGAGGAATGCATAACACATCGCAATGAATAATATATCTTATCATGAAACATAGATATGAGATGCATTATCTCGTTTTAAGAAGCATTTGAACTCTATTGCTTCGATACGTAAACATCTGCAGACGCTATTTCCTAGCAAGGAAGTGTCGCATTTACATTCATTTGAATCGTAGACGAGGAATGCATAACACTTCGCAATGAATATTATATCTTATCATGAAACATAGACATGAGATGCAATATCTCGTTTTAAGAAGCATTTCAACTTTATTGCTTCGATACGTAGACATCTGCAAACGCGATTTCCTTGCAAGGAAGTTTCGCATTCACATTCATTTGAAGTGTAGACGAGGAATACATGATACTTCGCAAATCATATTATATCTTACCATGAATCATAGAAATGAGATGCGATATCGCGTTTTAAGAAGCATTAGAACTCTATTGCTACGATACGTAGACATCTGCAAACGCTATTTCCTAGCGAGCGAGTGTCGCATTTACATTCATTTGAAGTGTAGACGAGGAATACATAACACTTCGCAAATCATATTATATCTTACCATGAAATATAGAAATGAGATGCGATATCGCGTTTTAAGAAGCATTAGAACTCTATTGCTACGATACGTAGACATCTGCAAACGCTATTTCCTTGCAAGGAAGTGTCGCATTTACATTCATTTGAAGTGTAGACGAGGAATACATAACACTTCGCAAATCATATTATATCTTACCATGAAACATAGAAATGAGATGCGATATCGCGTTTTAAGAAGCATTAGAACTCTATTGCTACGATACGTAAACATCTGCAAACGCTATTTCCTTGCAAGGAAGTGTCGCATTTACATTCATTTGAAGTGTAGACGGGGAATACGTGATACTTCGCAAATCATATTATATCTTACCATGAAACATAGAAATGAGATGCGATATCGCGAATTAAGATGCTTTAGAACACTATTGCTTCGATACGTAGACATCTGCAAACGCTATTTCCTTGCAAGGAAGTGTCGCATTTACATTCATTTGATGTGTAGACGAGGAATACATAACACTTCGCAAATCATATTATATCTTACCATGAAACATAGAAATGAGATGCGATATCGCGTTTTAAGAAGCATTAGAAATCTATTGCTACGATACGTACACATCTGCAAACGCTATTTCCTTGCAAGGAAGTGTCGCATTTACTTTCATTTGAATCGTAGACAAGGAATGCATAACACTTCGCAATGTATATTATATCTTATCATGAAACATAGATATGAGATGCAATATCTCGTTTTAAGAAGCATTTGATCTCTATTGCTTCGATACGTAGACATCTGCAAACGCTATTTCCTTGCAAGGAAGTGTCGCATTTACTTTCATTTGAATCGTAGACGAGGAATGCATAACACTTCGCAATGTATATTATATCTTATCATGAAACATAGATATGAGATGCAATATCTCGTTTTAAGAAGCATTTGAACTCTATTGCTTCGATACGTAGACATCTGCAAACGCTATTTCCCTGCAAGGAAGTGTCGCATTTACATTCATTTGAGGTGTAGACGAGGAATACATAACACTTCGCAAATCATATTATATCTTACCATGAAACATAGAAATGAGATGCGATATCGCGTTTTATGAAGCATTAGAACTCTATTGCTACGATACGTAGACATCTGCAAAGGCTATTTCCTTGCAAGGAAGTGTCGCATTTACATTCACTTGAAGTGTAGGCGAGGAATACATAACACTTCGCAAATCATATTATACCTTACCATGAAACATAGAAATGAGATGCGAAATCGCGTTTTAAGAATTATATGAGCTCTATTGCTACGATACGTAGATATCTGCAATCGCTGTTTCCTTGCAAGGAAGTGTCGCATTTACTTTCATTTGAATCGTAGACGAGGAATGCATAACACTTCGCAATGAATATTATATCTTACCATGATACATAGAAATGACATGCGATATCGCGTTTTATGAAGCATTAGAACACTATTGCTACGATAGGTAGACATCTGCAAATGCTATTTCCTTGCAAGGAGGTATCGCATTTACTTTCATTTGAATCGTAGACGAGGAATGCATAACACTTCGCAATGAATACTATATCTTACCATGAATCATAGAAATGAGATGCGATATCGCGTTTTAAGAAGCATTAGAACTCTATTGCTACGATACGTAGACATCTGCAAACGCTATTTCCTAGCGAGCGAGTGTCGCATTTACATTCATTTGAAGTGTAGACGAGGAATACATAACACTTCGCAAATCATATTATATCTTACCATGAAACATAGAAATGAGATGCGATATCGCGTTTTAAGAAGCATTAGAACTCTATTGCTACGATACGTAAACATCTGCAAACGCTATTTCCTTGCAAGGAAGTGTCGCATTTACATTCATTTGAAGTGTAGACGAGGAATACATAACACTTCGCAAATCATATTATATCTTATCATGAAACATAGATATGAGATGCAATATCTCGTTTTAAGAAGCATTTGAACTCTATTGCTTCGATACGTAGACATCTGCAAACGCTATTTCCCTGCAAGGAAGTGTCGCATTTACATTCATTTGATGTGTAGACGAGGAATACATAACACTTCGCAAATCATATTATATCTTACCATGAAACATAGAAATGAGATGCGATATCGCGTTTTAAGAAGCATTAGAAATCTATTGCTACGATACGTACACATCTGCAAACGCTATTTCCTTGCAAGGAAGTGTCGCATTTACTTTCATGTGAATCGTAGACGAGGAATGCATAACACTTAGCAATGTATATTATATCTTATCATGAAACACAGATATGAGATGCAATATCTCGTTTTAAGAAGCATTTGAACTCTATTGCTTCGATACGTAGACATCTGCAAACGCTATTTCCCTGCAAGGAAGTGTCGCATTTACATTCATTTGAGGTGTAGACGAGGAATACATAACACTTCGCAAATCATATTATATCTTACCATGAAACATAGAAATGAGATGCGATATCGCGTTTTATGAAGCATTAGAACTCTATTGCTACGATACGTAGACATCTGCAAAGGCTATTTCCTTGCAAGGAAGTGTCGCATTTACATTCACTTGAAGTGTAGGCGAGGAATACATAACACTTCGCAAATCATATTATACCTTACCATGAAACATAGAAATGAGATGCGAAATCGCGTTTTAAGAATTATATGAGCTCTATTGCTACGATACGTGGATATCTGCAATCGCTGTTTCCTTGCAAGGAAGTGTCGCATTTACTTTCATTTGAATCGTAGACGAGGAATGCATAACACTTCGCAATGAATATTATATCTTACCATGATACATAGAAATGACATGCGATATCGCGTTTTATGAAGCATTAGAACACTATTGCTACGATAGGTAGACATCTGCAAATGCTATTTCCTTGCAAGGAGGTATCGCATTTACTTTCATTTGAATCGTAGACGAGGAATGCATAACACTTCGCAATGAATATTATATCTTACCATGAATCATAGAAATGAGATGCGATATCGCGTTTTAAGAAGCATTAGAACTCTATTGCTACGATACGTAGACATCTGCAAACGCTATTTCCTAGCGAGCGAGTGTCGCATTTACATTCATTTGAAGTGTAGACGAGGAATACATAACACTTCGCAAATCATATTATATCTTACCATGAAACATAGAAATGAGATGCGATATCGCGTTTTAAGAAGCATTAGAACTCTATTGCTACGATACGTAAACATCTGCAAACGCTATTTCCTTGCAAGGAAGTGTCGCATTTACATTCATTTGAAGTGTAGACGGGGAATACGTGATACTTCGCAAATCATATTATATCTTACCATGAAACATAGAAATGAGATGCGATATCGCGATTTAAGAAGCTTTAGAACACTATTGCTTCGATACGTAGACATATGCAAACGCGATTTCCTTGCAAGGAAGTGTCGCATTTACATTCATTTGAATCGTAGACGAGGAATGCATAACACTTCGCAATGAATATTATATCTTATCATGAAAAATAGATATGAGATGCATTATCTCGTTTTAAGAAGCATTTGAACTCTATTGCTTCGATACGTAAACATCTGCAGACGCTATTTCCTAGCAAGGAAGTGTCGCATTTACATTCATTTGAATCGTAGACGAGGAATGCATAACACTTCGCAATGAATATTATATCTTATCATGAAACATAGACATGAGATGCAATATCTCGTTTTAAGAAGCATTTCAACTTTATTGCTTCGATACGTAGACATCTGCAAACGCGATTTCCTTGCAAGGAAGTGTCGCATTCACATTCATTTGAAGTGTAGACGAGGAATACATGATACTTCGCAAATCATATTACATCTTACCATGAAACATAGAAATGAGATGCGATATCGCCTTTTAAGAAGCATTAAAACTCTATTGCTTCGATACGTAGACATCTGCAAACGCTATTTCCTTGCAAGGAACTGTCGCATTTACATTCATTTGATGTGTAGACGAGGAATACATAACATTTCGCAAATCATATTATATCTTACCATGAAACATAGAAATGAGATGCGATATCGCGTTTTAAGAAGCATTAGAAATCTATTGCTACGATACGTACACATCTGCAAACGCTATTTCCTTGCAAGGAAGTATCGCATTTGCTTTCATTTGAATCGTAGACGAGGAATGCATAACACTTCGCAATGTATATTATATCTTATCATGAAACATAGATATGAGATGCAATATCTCGTTTTAAGAAGCATTTGAACTCTATTGCTTCGATACGTAGACATCTGCAAACGCTATTTCCTTGCAAGGAAGTGTCGCATTTACTTTCATTTGAAGTGTAGACGGGGAATACGTGATACTTCGCAAATCATATTATATCTTACCATGAAACATAGATATGAGATGCAATATCTCGTTCTAAGAAGCATTAGAACTCTATTGCTACGATACCTAGACATCTGCAGACGCTATTTCCCAGCAAGGAAGCGTCGCATTTACATTCATTTGAAGTGTAGACGAGGAAGACATGACACTTCGCAAATCATATTATATCTTACCATGAAACATAGAAATGAGATGCGATATCGCGTTTTAAGAAGCATTAGAAATCCATTGCTACGATACGTAGGCAACTGCAAACGCTATTTCCTAGCGAGGAAGTGTCGCATTCACATTCATTTGAAGTGTAGACGAGGAATACATAACACTTCTCAAATCAAATTATATCTTACCATGAAACATAGAAATGCGATGCGATATCGCGTTTTAAGAATCATAAGAACTCTATTGCTACGATACGTAGACATCTGCAAACGCTATTTCCTTGCAAGGAAGTGTCGCATTTACATTAATTTGAAGTGTAGACGAGGAATACATAACACTTCGCAAATCATATTATATCTTACCATGAAACATAGAAATGAGATGCGATATCGCGCTTTAAGAAGCATTTGAACTCAATTTCTTCGATACGTAGACATCTGCAAACGCTGTTTCCTTGCAAGGAAGTGTCGCATTTACATTCATTTGAAGTGTAGACGACGAATACATAACACTTCTCAAATCATATTATATCTTACCATGAAACATAGAAATGAGATGCGATATCGCGTTTTAAGAAGCATTAGAACTCTGTTGCTACGATAGGTAGACATCTGCAATCGCTATTTCCTTGCAAGGAAGTGTCGCATTCACATTCATTTGAAGTGTAGACGAGGAATACATAACACTTCGCAAATCATGTTATATCTTACCATGAAACATAGAAATGAGATGCGATATCGCGTTTTAAGAATCATATGAACTCTATTGCTACGATACGTACACATCTGCAAACGCTATTTCCTTGCAAGGAAGTGTCGCATTTACATTAATTTGAAGTGTAGACGAGGAATGCATAACACTTCGCAATGTATATTATATCTTATCATGAAACATAGATATGAGATGCAATATCTCTTTTTAAGAAGCATTTGAACTCTATTGCTTCGATACGTAGACATCTGCAAACGCTATTTCCTTGCAAGGAAGTGTCGCATTTACTTTCATTTGAATCGTAGACGAGGAATGCATAACGCTTCGCAATGTATATTATATCTTATCATGAAACATAGATATGAGATGCAATATCTCGTTTTAAGAAGCATTTGAACTCTATTGCTACGATAGGTATACATCTGCAAACGCTATTTCCTTGCAAGGAAGTGTCGTATTTACATTGATTTGAAGTGTAGACGAGGAATACATAACACTTCGCAAATCATATTATATCTTACCCATGAATCATAGAAATGAGATGCGATATCGCGTTTTAAGAAGCATTAGAACTCTATTGCTACGATACGTAGACATCTGCAAACGCTATTTCCTAGCGAGCGAGTGTCGCATTTACATTCATTTGAAGTGTAGACGAGGAATACATAACACTTCGCAAATCATATTATATCTTACCATGAAACATAGAAATGAGATGCGATATCGCGTTTTAAGAAGCATTAGAACTCTATTGCTACGATACGTAGACATCTGCAAACGCTATTTCCTAGCGAGCGAGTGTCGCATTTACATTCATTTGAAGTGTAGACGAGGAATACATAACACTTCGCAAATCATATTATATCTTACCATGAAACATGGAAATGAGATGCGATATCGCGTTTTAAGAAGCATTAGAACTCTATTGCTACGATACGTAGACATCTGCAAACGCTATTTCCTTGCAAGGAAGTGTCGCATTTACATTCATTTGATGTGTAGACGGGGAATACGTGATACTTCGCAAATCATATTATATCTTACCATGAAACATAGAAATGAGATGCGATATCGCGATTTAAGAAGCTTTAGAACACTATTGCTTCGATACGTAGACATATGCAAACGCGATTTCCTTGCGAGGAAGTGTCGCATTTACATTCATTTGAATCGTAGACGAGGAATGCATAACACTTCGCAATGAATATTATATCTTATCATGAAACATAGATATGAGATGCAATATCTCGTTTTAAGAAGCATTTCAACTTTATTGCTTCGATACGTAGACATCTGCAAACGCTATTTCCTTGCAAGGAAGTGCCGCATTCACATTCATTTGAAGTGTAGACGAGGAATACATGATACTTCGCAAATCATATTATATCTTACCATGAAACATAGAAATGAGATACGAAATCGCGTTTTAAGAATTATAAGAACTCTATTGCTACGCTGCGTAGACATCTGCAAACGCTATTTCCTTGCAAGGAAGTGTCGCATTTACTTTCATTTGAATCGCAGACGAGGAATGCATAACACTTCGCATGTATATTATATCTTATCATGAAACATAGATATGAGATGCAATATCTCGTTTTAAGAAGCATTTGAACTCTATTGCTTCGATACGTAGGCATCTGCAAACGCTATTTCCTTGCAAGGAAGTGTCGCATTCACATTCATTTGAAGTGTAGACGAGGAATACATGACACTTCGCAAATCATATTATATCTTACCATGAAACATAGAAATGAGATGCGATATCGCGTTCTAAGAAGCATTAGAAATCCATTGCTACGATACGTAGACATCTGCAAATGCTATTTCCTTGCAAGGAAGTGTCGCATTTACATTCATTAGATGTGTCGACGAGGAATACATAACACTTCGCAAATTATATTATATCTTACCATGAAACATAGAAATGAGATGCGATATCGCGTTGTAAGGAGCATTAGAACTCTATTTGCTTCGATACGTAGACATCTGCAAACGCTATTTCCTTGCAAGGAAGTGTCGCATTTACATTCACTTGAAGTGTAGGCGAGGAATACATAACACTTCGCAAATCATATTATACCTTACCATGAAACATAGAAATGAGATGCGAAATCGCGTTTTAAGAATTATAAGAGCTCTATTGCTTCGATACGTTGGCATCTGCAAACGCTATTTCCTTGCAAGGAAGTGTCGCATTTACATTCATTTGAGTGTAGACGAGGAATACATAACACTTCGCAAATCATATTATATCTTACCATGAAACATAGAAATGAGATGCGATATCGCGTTTTAAGAAGCATTTGAACTATATTGCTACGATACGTAGACATCTGCAATCGCTGTTTCCTTGCAAGGAGTTGTCGCATTTAACTTTCATTTGAATCGTAGACGAGGAATGCATAACACTTCACAATGAATATTATATCTTACCATGAAACATAGAAATGAGATGCGATATCGCGATTTAAGATGCTTTAGAACACTATTGCTTCGATACGTAGACATCTGCAAACGCTATTTCCTTGCAAGGATATGTCGCATTTACATTCATTTGAAGTGTAGACGAGGAATACGTAACACTTCGTAAATCATGTTATATCTTACCATGAAACATAGAAATGAGATGCGATATCGCGTTGTAAGAAGCATTAGAACTCTATTGCTTCGATACGTAGACATCTGCAAACGCTATTTCCTTGCAAGGAAGTGTCGTATTTACATTCAATTGAAGTGTAGGCGTGGAATACATAACACTTCGCAAATCATATTATTCCTTACCATGAAACATAGAAATGAGATGCGAAATCGCGTTTTAAGAATTATAAGAACTCAATTGCTACGATACGTAGGCATCTGCAAACGCTATTTCCTTGCAAGGAAGTGTCGCATTTACATTCATTTGAATTGTAGACGAGGAATGCTTAACACTTCGCAATGAATATTGTATCTTATCGTGAAACATAGATATGAGATGCAATATCTCGTTTTAAGAAGCATTTGAACTCTATTGCTTCGATACGTAGACATCTGCAAACGCTATTTCCCTGCAAGGAAGTGTCGCATTTACATTCATTTGAGGTGTACACGAGGAATACATAACACTTCGCTAATCATATTATATCTTACCATGGAACATAGAAATGAGATGCGATATCGCCGTTTTAAGAAGCATTAGAAATCTATTGCTACGATACGTAGACATCTGCAAACGCTATTTCCTAGCGAGGAAGTATCGCATTCACATTCATTTGAAGTGTAGACGTGGAATACATGACACTTCGCAAATCATGTTATATCTTACCATGAAACATAGAAATGAGATGCGATATCGCGTTTTAAGAAGCATTAGAAAGTTATTGCTACGATACGTAGACATCTGCAAACGCTATTTCCTAGCGAGGAAGTGTCGCATTCACATTCATTCGAAGTGTAGACGAGGAATGCATAACACTTCGCAAATCATAATACATCTTACCATGAAACATAGGAATGAGATGCGATATCGCGTTTTAAGAAGCATTTGAACTCAATTGCTTCGATACCTAGACATCTGCAATCGCTATTTCCTTGCAAGGAAGTGTCGCATTTACATTCATTTGAAGTGTAGACGAGGAATACATAACACTTCGCAAATCATATTATATCTTACCATGAAACATAGAAATGAGATGCGATATCGCCGTTTTAAGAAGCATTAGAAATCTATTGCTACGATACGTAGACATCTGCAAACGCTATTTCCTAGCGAGGAAGTATCACCATTCACAATCATTTGAAGTGTAGACGAGGAATGCATAACACTTCGCAATGTATATTATATCTTACCATGAAACATAGAAATGTGATGCGATATCGCGTTGTAAGAAGCATTAGAACTCTATTGCTTCGATACGTAGACATCTGCAAACGCTATTTCCTTGCAAGGAAGTGTCGCATTCACATTCATTTGAAGTGTAGACGAGGAATACATGACACTTCGCAAATCATATTATATCTTACCATGAAACATAGAAATGAGATGCGATATCGCGTTTTGAGAAGCATTAGAAATCTATTGCTACGATACGTACACATCTGCAAACGCTATTTCCTTGCAAGGAAGTGTTGCATTTACTTTCATTTGAATCGTAGACGAGGAATGCATAACACTTCGCAATGTATATTATATCTTATCATGAAACATAGATATGAGATGCAATATCTCGTTTTAAGAAGCATTTGAACTCTATTGCTTCGATACGTAGACATTTGCAAACGCTATTTCCCTGCAAGGAAGTGTCGCATTTACATTCATTTGAAGTGTAGACGAGGAATACATGACACTTCGCAAATCATATTATATCTTACCATGAAACATAGAAATGAGATGCGATATCGCGTTCTAAGAAGCATCAGAAATCCATTGCTACGATACGTAGACATCTGCAGACGCTATTTCCTTGCGAGGAAGTGTCGCATTTACATTCATTTGAATCGTAGACGAGGAATGCATAACACCTCGCAATGAATACTATATCTTATCATGAAACATAGATATGAGATGCAATATCTCGTTTTAAGAAGCATTTGAACTCTGTTGCTTCGATACGTAGACATCTGCAACGCTGTTTCCTTGCAAGGAAGTGTCGCATTTACTCTCATTTGAATCGTAGACGAGGAATACATAGCACTTCGCAAATCATATTATATCTTACCATGAAACATAGAAATGAGATGCGATATCGCCGTTTTAAGAAGCATTAGAAATCTATTGCTACGATACGTAGACATCTGCAAACGCTATCTCCTAGCGAGGAAGTGTCGCATTTACATTCATTTGAATCGTAGACGAGGAATGCATAACACTTCACAAATCATAATACATCTTACCATGAAACGTAGAAATGAGATGTGATATCGCGTTTTAAGAAGCACTAGAACTCTATTGCTATGATACCCAGACATCTGCAGACGCTATTTCCTAACAAGGAAGTGTCGCATTTACATTCATTTGAAGTGTAAACGAGGAATACATGACACTTAGCAAATCATCTTATATCTTACCATGAAACATAGAAAAGAGATGCGATATCGCATTTTAAGAAGCATTAGAAAGCTATTGCAACGATACGTAGACATCTGCAAACGCTATTTCCTAGCGAGGAAGAATCGCATTCACATTCATTTGAAGTGTAGACGAGGAATGCATAACACTTCGCAAATCATGTTATATCTTACCATGAAACATAGAAATCAGATGCGATATCGCGTTTTAAGAATCATATGAACTCTATTGCTACGATACGTAGACATCTGCAAACGCTATTTCCTTGCAAGGAAGTGTCGCATTTACTTTCATTTGAATCGTAGACGAGGAATGCATAACACGTCGCAATGAATATTATATCTTATCATGAAACATAGATATGAGATGCAATATCTCGTTTTAAGAAGCATTAGAACTCTATTACTACGATACCTAGACATCTGCAGACGCTATTTCCTAGCGAGGAAGTGTCGCATTCACATTCATTTGAAGTATAGACGAGGAATACATAACACTTCGCAAATCATATTATACCTTACCATGAAACATAGGAATGTGATGCGATATCGGGTTTTAAGAATCATAAGAACTCTATTGCTACGATACGTAGACATCTGCAAACGCTATTTCCTTGCAAGGAAGTGTCGCATTTTCTTTCCTTTGAATCGTAGGCGAGGAATGCATAGCACTTCGCAATGAATATTATATCTTATCATGAAACATAGATATGAGATGCAGTATCTCGTTTGAAGAAGCATTTGAACTCTATTGCTTCGATACGTAGACATTTGCAAACGCTATTTCCTTGCAAGGAAGCATCGCATTTACATTCATTTGATGTGTAGACGAGGAATACATAACACTTCGCAAATCATATTACATCTTACCATGAAACATAGAAATGAGATGCGATATCGCGTTTTAAGAAGCATTAGAACTCTATTGCTACGATACCTAGACATCTGCAGACGCTATTTCCCAGCAAGGAAGTGTCGCATTTACATTCATTTGAAGTGTAGACGAGAAAGACATGACACTTCGCAAATCATATTATATCTTACCATGAAACATAGAAGTGAGATGCGATATCGCGTTTTAAGAAGCATTAGAATACTATTGCTACGATAGGCAGATATTTGCAAACGCTATTTCCTTGCAAGGAAGTGTCGTATTTACATTCATTTGAAGTGTAGACGAGGAATACATGACACTTAGCAAATCATCTTATATCTTACCATGAAACATAGAAAAGAGATGCGATATCGCATTTTAAGAAGCATTAGAAAGCTATTGCAACGATACGTAGACATCTGCAAACGCTATTTCCTAGCGAGGAAGTATCGCATTCACATTCGTTTGAAGTGTAGACGAGGAATACATGACACTTCGCTAATCATGTTATATCTTACCATGAAACATAGAAATGAGATGCGATATCGCGTTTTAGGAAGCATTAGAAAGCTATTGCTACGATACGTAGACATCTGCAAACGCTATTTCCTAGCGAGGAAGAATCGCATTCACATTCATTTGAATCGTAGACGAGGAATGCATAACACCTCGCAATGAATACTATATCTTATCATGAAACATAGATATGAGATGCAATATCTCGTTTTAAGAAGCATTTGAACTCTGTTGCTTCGATACGTAGACATCTGCAAACGCTGTTTCCTTGCAAGGAAGTGTCGCATTTACTCTCATTTGAATCGTAGACGAGGAATACATAGCACTTCGCAAATCATATTATATCTTACCATGAAACATAGAAATGAGATGCGATATCGCCGTTTTAAGAAGCATTAGAAATCTATTGCTACGATACGTAGACATCTGCAAACGCTATCTCCTAGCGAGGAAGTGTCGCATTTACATTCATTTGAATCGTAGACGAGGAATGCATAACACTTCACAAATCATAATACATCTTACCATGAAACGTAGAAATGAGATGTGATATCGCGTTTTAAGAAGCACTAGAACTCTATTGCTATGATACCCAGACATCTGCAGACGCTATTTCCTAACAAGGAAGTGTCGCATTTACATTCATTTGAAGTGTAAACGAGGAATACATGACACTTAGCAAATCATCTTATATCTTACCATGAAACATAGAAAAGAGATGCGATATCGCATTTTAAGAAGCATTAGAAAGCTATTGCAACGATACGTAGACATCTGCAAACGCTATTTCCTAGCGAGGAAGTATCGCATTCACATTCGTTTGAAGTGTAGACGAGGAATACATGACACTTCGCTAATCATGTTATATCTTACCATGAAACATAGAAATGAGATGCGATATCGCGTTTTAGGAAGCATTAGAAAGCTATTGCTACGATACGTAGACATCTGCAAACGCTATTTCCTAGCGAGGAAGAATCGCATTCACATTCATTTGAAGTGTAGACGAGGAATACATAACACTTCGCAAATCATGTTATATCTTACCATGAAACATAGAAATGAGATGCGATATCGCGTTTTAAGAATCTAATGAACTCTATTGCTACGATACGTAGACATCTGCAAACGCTATTTCCTTGCAAGGAAGTGTCGCATTTACTTTCATTTGAATCGTAGACGAGGAATGCATAACACGTCGCAATGAATATTATATCTTATCATGAAACATAGATATGAGATGCAATATCTCGTTTTAAGAAGCATTAGAACTCTATTACTACGATACCTAGACATCTGCAGACGCTATTTCCTAGCGAGGAAGTGTCGCATTCACATTCATTTGAAGTATAGACGAGGAATACATAACACTTCGCAAATCATATTATACCTTACCATGAAACATAGGAATGTGATGCGATATCGGGTTTTAAGAGTCATAAGAACTCTATTGCTACGATACGTAGACATCTGCAAACGCTATTTCCTTGCAAGGAAGTGTCGCATTTTCTTTCCTTTGAATCGTAGGCGAGGAATGCATAGCACTTCGCAATGAATATTATATCTTATCATGAAACATAGATATGAGATGCAGTATCTCGTTTGAAGAAGCATTTGAACTCTATTGCTTCGATACGTAGACATTTGCAAACGCTATTTCCTTGCAAGGAAGCATCGCATTTACATTCATTTGATGTGTAGACGAGGAATACATAACACTTCGCAAATCATATTACATCTTACCATGAAACATAGAAATGAGATGCGATATCGCGTTTTAAGCATCATAAGAACTCTATTGCTACGATACCTAGACATCTGCAGACGCTATTTCCTAGCGAGAAAGTGTCGCATTCACATTCATTTGAAGTGTAGACGAAGAATACATAACACTTCGCAAATCATATTATACCTTACCATGAAACATAGAAATGAGATGCGATATATCGTTTTAAGAATCATAAGAACTCTATTGCTACGATACGTAGACATCTGCAAACGCTATTTCCTTGCAAGGAAGTGTCGCATTTACATTCATTTGAATCGTAGACGAGGAATGCATAACACTTCGCAAATCATATTACATCTTACCATGAAACGTAGAAATGAGATGCGATATCGCGTTTTAAGAAGCATTAGAAAGCTATTGCTACGATACGTAGACATCTGCAAACGCTATTTCCTAGCGGGGAAGTATTGCATTCACATTCATTTGAAGTGTAGACGAGGAATACATAACACTTCGCAAATCATATTGTATCTTACCATGAATCATAGAAATGAGATGCGATATCGCGTTTTAAGTATCATAAGAACTCTATTGTTACGATACGTAGACATCTGCAAACGCTATTTCCTTGGAAGGAGGTGTCGCATTTACGTTCATTTGAATCGTAGACGAGGAATGCATAACACTTCGCAAATCATATTATATCTTACCATGAAACATAGAAATGAGATGCGATATCGCGTTTTAAGAAACATTAGAACTCTATTGCTACGATACGTAGACATCTGCAAACGCTATTTCCTAGCAAGGAAGTGTCGCATTTACATTCATTTGAAGTGTAGACGGGGAATACGTGATTCTTCGCAAATCATATTATATCTTACCATGAAACATAGAAATGAGATGCGAAATCGCGATTTAAGAAGCTTTAGAACACTATTGCTTCGATACGTAGACATCTGCAAACGCTATTTCCCTGCAAGGAAGTGTCGCATTTACATTCATTTGAGGTGTAGACGAGGAATACATAACACTTCGCAAATCATATTATATCTTACCATGAAACATAGAAATGAGGTGCGATATCGCGTTTTAAGAAGCATTAGAAATCTATTGCTACGATACGTAGACATCCGCAAACGCTATTTCCTTGCAAGGAAGTGTCGCATTTACTTTCATTTGAATCGTAGACGAGGAATGCATAACACTTTGCAATGTATATTATATCTTATCATGAAACATAGATATGAGATGCAATATCTCGTTTTAAGAAGCAATTGAACTCTATTGCTTCGATACGTAGACATCTGCAAACGCTATTTCCCTGCAAGGAAGTGTCGCATTTACATTCATTTGAGGTGTAGACGAGGAATACATAACAGTTCGCAAATCATATTATATCTTACCATGAAACATAGAAATGAGATGCGATATCGCGTTTTAAGAAGCATTAGAACTCTATTGCTACGATAGGTAGACATCTGCAATCGCTATTTCCTTGCAAGGAAGTGTCGCATTTACATTCATTTGAAGTGTGGACGAGGAATACATAACACTTCGCAAATCATATTATAACTTACCATGAAACATAGAAGTGAGATGCGATATCGCATTTTAAGAAGCATTAGAATACTATTGCTACGATAGGCAGATATTTGCAAACGCTATTTCCTTGCAAGGAAGTGTCGTATTTACATTCATTTGAAGTGTAGACGAGGAATACATAACACTTCGCAAGTCATATTATATCTTACCATGAAACATAGAAATGAGATGCGATATCGCGTTTCAAGAATCATAAGAACTCTATTGTTACGATACGTAGACATCTTCAAACGCTATTTCCTTGCAAGGAAGTGTCGCATTTACTTTCATTTGAATCGTAGACGAGGAATGCATAACACTTCGCAATGAATATTATATCTTATCATGAAACATAGATATGAGATGCAGTATCTCGTTTTAAGAAGCATTTGAACTCTATTGCTTCGATACGTAGACATCTGCAAACGCAATTTCCTTACAAGGAGGTGTCGCATTTACATTAATTTGAAGTGTAGACGAGGAATACATAACACTTCGCAAATCATATTATATCTTACCATGAAACATAGAAATGAGATGCGATATCGCGTTTTAAGAAGCATTAAAACTCTATTGCTACGATACCTAGACATCTGCAAACGCTATTTCCTTGCAAGGAAGTGTCGCATTTACATTCATTTGAAGTGTGGACGAGGAATACATAACACTTCGCAAATCATATTATAACTTACCATGAAACATAGAAGTGAGATGCGATATCGCCTTTTAAGAAGCATTAGAATACTATTGCTACGATAGGCAGATATTTGCAAACGCTATTTCCTTGCAAGGAAGTGTCGTATTAACATTCATTTGAAGTGTAGACAAGGAATACATAACACTTCGCAAGTCATATTATATCTTACCATGAAACATAGAAATGAGATGCGATATCGCGTTTCAAGAATCATAAGAACTCTATTGTTACGATACGTAGACATCTGCAAACGCTATTTCCTTGCAAGGAAGTGTCGCATTTACTTTCGTTTGAATCGTAGACGAGGAATGCATAACACTTCGCAATGAATATTATATCTTATCATGAAACATAGATATGAGATGCAGTATCTCGTTTTAAGAAGCATTTGAACTCTATTGCTTCGATACGTAGACATCTGCAAACGCAATTTCCTTACAAGGAGGTGTCGCATTTACATTAATTTGAAGTGTAGACGAGGAATACATAACACTTCGCAAATCATATTATATCTTACCATGAAACATAGAAATGAGATGCGATATCGCGTTTTAAGAAGCATTAAAACTCTATTGCTACGATACCTAGACATCTGCAAACGCTATTTCCTTGCAAGGAAGTGTCGCATTTACATTCATTTGAAGTGTGGACGAGGAATACATAACACTTCGCAAATCATATTATAACTTACCATGAAACATAGAAGTGAGATGCGATATCGCCTTTTAAGAAGCATTAGAATACTATTGCTACGATAGGCAGATATTTGCAAACGCTATTTCCTTGCAAGGAAGTGTCGTATTTACATTCATTTGAAGTGTAGACGAGGAATACATAACACTTCGCAAATCATATTATATCTTACCATGAAACATAGAAATGAGATGCGATATCGCGTTTTGAGAAGCATTAGAAATCTATTGCTACGATACGTACACATCTGCAAACGCTATTTCCTTGCAAGGAAGTGTTGCATTTACTTTCATTTGAATCGTAGACGAGGAATGCATAACACTTCGCAATGTATATTATATCTTATCATGAAACATAGATATGAGATGCAATATCTCGTTTTAAGAAGCATTTGAACTCTATTGCTTCGATACGTAGACATTTGCAAACGCTATTTCCCTGCAAGGAAGTGTCGCATTTACATTCATTTGAAGTGTAGACGAGGAATACATGACACTTCGCAAATCATATTATATCTTACCATGAAACATAGAAATGAGATGCGATATCGCGTTCTAAGAAGCATCAGAAATCCATTGCTACGATACGTAGACATCTGCAGACGCTATTTCCTTGCGAGGAAGTGTCGCATTTACATTCATTTGAATCGTAGACGAGGAATGCATAACACCTCGCAATGAATACTATATCTTATCATGAAACATAGATATGAGATGCAATATCTCGTTTTAAGAAGCATTTGAACTCTGTTGCTTCGATACGTAGACATCTGCAAACGCTATCTCCTAGCGAGGAAGTGTCGCATTTACATTCATTTGAATCGTAGACGAGGAATGCATAACACTTCACAAATCATAATACATCTTACCATGAAACGTAGAAATGAGATGTGATATCGCGTTTTAAGAAGCACTAGAACTCTATTGCTATGATACCCAGACATCTGCAGACGCTATTTCCTAACAAGGAAGTGTCGCATTTACATTCATTTGAAGTGTAAACGAGGAATACATGACACTTAGCAAATCATCTTATATCTTACCATGAAACATAGAAAAGAGATGCGATATCGCATTTTAAGAAGCATTAGAAAGCTATTGCAACGATACGTAGACATCTGCAAACGCTATTTCCTAGCGAGGAAGTATCGCATTCACATTCGTTTGAAGTGTAGACGAGGAATACATGACACTTCGCTAATCATGTTATATCTTACCATGAAACATAGAAATGAGATGCGATATCGCGTTTTAGGAAGCATTAGAAAGCTATTGCTACGATACGTAGACATCTGCAAACGCTATTTCCTAGCGAGGAAGAATCGCATTCACATTCATTTGAAGTGTAGACGAGGAATACATAACACTTCGCAAATCATGTTATATCTTACCATGAAACATAGAAATGAGATGCGATATCGCGTTTTAAGAATCATATGAACTCTATTGCTACGATACGTAGACATCTGCAAACGCTATTTCCTTGCAAGGAAGTGTCGCATTTACTTTCATTTGAATCGTAGACGAGGAATGCATAACACGTCGCAATGAATATTATATCTTATCATGAAACATAGATATGAGATGCAATATCTCGTTTTAAGAAGCATTAGAACTCTATTACTACGATACCTAGACATCTGCAGACGCTATTTCCTAGCGAGGAAGTGTCGCATTCACATTCATTTGAAGTATAGACGAGGAATACATAACACTTCGCAAATCATATTATACCTTACCATGAAACATAGGAATGTGATGCGATATCGGGTTTTAAGAATCATAAGAACTCTATTGCTACGATACGTAGACATCTGCAAACGCTATTTCCTTGCAAGGAAGTGTCGCATTTTCTTTCCTTTGAATCGTAGGCGAGGAATGCATAGCACTTCGCAATGAATATTATATCTTATCATGAAACATAGATATGAGATGCAGTATCTCGTTTGAAGAAGCATTTGAACTCTATTGCTTCGATACGTAGACATTTGCAAACGCTATTTCCTTGCAAGGAAGCATCGCATTTACATTCATTTGATGTGTAGACGAGGAATACATAACACTTCGCAAATCATATTACATCTTACCATGAAACATAGAAATGAGATGCGATATCGCGTTTTAAGAAGCATTAGAACTCTATTGCTACGATACCTAGACATCTGCAGACGCTATTTCCCAGCAAGGAAGTGTCGCATTTACATTCATTTGAAGTGTAGACGAGAAAGACATGACACTTCGCAAATCATATTATATCTTACCATGAAACATAGAAGTGAGATGCGATATCGCGTTTTAAGAAGCATTAGAATACTATTGCTACGATAGGCAGATATTTGCAAACGCTATTTCCTTGCAAGGAAGTGTCGTATTTACATTCATTTGAAGTGTAGACGAGGAATACATGACACTTAGCAAATCATCTTATATCTTACCATGAAACATAGAAAAGAGATGCGATATCGCATTTTAAGAAGCATTAGAAAGCTATTGCAACGATACGTAGACATCTGCAAACGCTATTTCCTAGCGAGGAAGTATCGCATTCACATTCGTTTGAAGTGTAGACGAGGAATACATGACACTTCGCTAATCATGTTATATCTTACCATGAAACATAGAAATGAGATGCGATATCGCGTTTTAGGAAGCATTAGAAAGCTATTGCTACGATACGTAGACATCTGCAAACGCTATTTCCTAGCGAGGAAGAATCGCATTCACATTCATTTGAAGTGTAGACGAGGAATACATAACACTTCGCAAATCATGTTATATCTTACCATGAAACATAGAAATGAGATGCGATATCGCGTTTTAAGAATCATATGAACTCTATTGCTACGATACGTAGACATCTGCAAACGCTATTTCCTTGCAAGGAAGTGCCGCATTTACTTTCATTTGAATCGTAGACGAGGAATGCATAACACGTCGCAATGAATATTATATCTTATCATGAAACATAGATATGAGATGCAATATCTCGTTTTAAGAAGCATTAGAACTCTATTACTACGATACCTAGACATCTGCAGACGCTATTTCCTAGCGAGGAAGTGTCGCATTCACATTCATTTGAAGTATAGACGAGGAATACATAACACTTCGCAAATCATATTATACCTTACCATGAAACATAGGAATGTGATGCGATATCGGGTTTTAAGAATCATAAGAACTCTATTGCTACGATACGTAGACATCTGCAAACGCTATTTCCTTGCAAGGAAGTGTCGCATTTTCTTTCCTTTGAATCGTAGGCGAGGAATGCATAGCACTTCGCAATGAATATTATATCTTATCATGAAACATAGATATGAGATGCAGTATCTCGTTTGAAGAAGCATTTGAACTCTATTGCTTCGATACGTAGACATTTGCAAACGCTATTTCCTTGCAAGGAAGCATCGCATTTACATTCATTTGATGTGTAGACGAGGAATACATAACACTTCGCAAATCATATTACATCTTACCATGAAACATAGAAATGAGATGCGATATCGCGTTTTAAGCATCATAAGAACTCTATTGCTACGATACCTAGACATCTGCAGACGCTATTTCCTAGCGAGAAAGTGTCGCATTCACATTCATTTGAAGTGTAGACGAAGAATACATAACACTTCGCAAATCATATTATACCTTACCATGAAACATAGAAATGAGATGCGATATATCGTTTTAAGAATCATAAGAACTCTATTGCTACGATACGTAGACATCTGCAAACGCTATTTCCTTGCAAGGAAGTGTCGCATTTACATTCATTTGAATCGTAGACGAGGAATGCATAACACTTCGCAAATCATATTACATCTTACCATGAAACGTAGAAATGAGATGCGATATCGCGTTTTAAGAAGCATTAGAAAGCTATTGCTACGATACGTAGACATCTGCAAACGCTATTTCCTAGCGGGGAAGTATTGCATTCACATTCATTTGAAGTGTAGACGAGGATTACATGACACTTCGCAAATCATGTTATATCTTACCATGAAACATAGAAATGAGATGCGATATCGCGTTTTAGGAAGCATTAGATAGCTATTGCTACGATACGTAGACATCTGCAAACGCTATTTCCTAGCGAGGAAGTATCGCATTCACATTCATTTGAAGTGTAGACGAGGAATACATAACACTTCGCAAATCATATTGTATCTTACCATGAATCATAGAAATGAGATGCGATACCGCGTTTTAAGTATCATAAGAACTCTATTGTTACGATACGTAGACATCTGCAAACGCTATTTCCTTGGAAGGAGGTGTCGCATTTACGTTCATTTGAATCGTAGACGAGGAATGCATAACACTTCGCAAATAATATTATATCTTACCATGAAACATAGAAATGAGATGCGATATCGCGTTTTAAGAAACATTAGAACTCTATTGCTACGATACGTAGACATCTGCAAACGCTATTTCCTAGCAAGGAAGTGTCGCATTTACATTCATTTGAAGTGTAGACGGGGAATACGTGATTCTTCGCAAATCATATTATATCTTACCATGAAACATAAAAATGAGATGCGAAATCGCGATTTAAGAAGCTTTAGAACACTATTGCTTCGATACGTAGACATCTGCAAACGCTATTTCCCTGCAAGGAAGTGTCGCATTTACATTCATTTGAGGTGTAGACGAGGAATACATAACACTTCGCAAATCATATTATATCTTACCATGAAACATAGAAATGAGATGCGATATCGCGTTTCAAGAATCATAAGAACTCTATTGTTACGATACGTAGACATCTGCAAACGCTATTTCCTTGCAAGGAAGTGTCGCATTTACTTTCATTTGAATCGTAGACGAGGAATGCATAACACTTCGCAATGAATATTATATCTTATCATGAAACATAGATATGAGATGCAGTATCTCGTTTTAAGAAGCATTTGAACTCTATTGCTTCGATACGTAGACATCTGCAAACGCAATTTCCTTACAAGGAGGTGTCGCATTTACATTAATTTGAAGTGTAGACGAGGAATACATAACACTTCGCAAATCATATTATATCTTACCATGAAACATAGAAATGAGATGCGATATCGCGTTTTAAGAAGCATTAAAACTCTATTGCTACGATACCTAGACATCTGCAAACGCTATTTCCTTGCAAGGAAGTGTCGCATTTACATTCATTTGAAGTGTGGACGAGGAATACATAACACTTCGCAAATCATATTATAACTTACCATGAAACATAGAAGTGAGATGCGATATCGCCTTTTAAGAAGCATTAGAATACTATTGCTACGTTAGGCAGATATTTGCAAACGCTATTTCCTTGCAAGGAAGTGTCGTATTAACATTCATTTGGAGTGTAGACAAGGAATACATAACACTTCGCAAGTCATATTATATCTTACCATGAAACATAGAAATGAGATGCGATATCGCGTTTCAAGAATCATAAGAACTCTATTGTTACGATACGTAGACATCTGCAAACGCTATTTCCTTGCAAGGAAGTGTCGCATTTACTTTCATTTGAATCGTAGACGAGGAATGCATAACACTTCGCAATGAATATTACATCTTACCATGAAACATAGAAATGAGATGCGATATCGCGTTTTAAGAAGCATTAAAACTCTATTGCTACGATACCTAGACATCTGCAAACGCTATTTCCTTGCAAGGAAGTGTCGCATTTACATTCATTTGAAGTGTAGACGAGGAATACATAACACTTCGCAAATCATGTTATATCTTACCATGAAACATAGAAATGAGATGCGATATCGCGTTTTAAGAATCATATGACCACTATTGCTACGATACGTAGACATCTGCAAACGCTACTTCCTTGCAAGGAAGTGTCGCATTTACATTCATTTGAACCGTAGACGAGGAAAAGCATAACACTTCGCAAAGAATATTATATCTTATCATGAAGCATAGATATGAGATGCAATATCTCGTTTTAAGAAGCATCAGAAATCCATTGCTACGATACGTAGACATCTGCAAACGCTATTTCCTTGCAAGGAAGTGTCGCATTTACATTCATTTGAAGTGTAGACGAGGAATACATAACACTTCGCAAATCATATTACATCTTACCATGAAACGTAGAAATGAGATGCGATATCGTGTTTTAAGAAGCATTTGAACTCTATTGCTACGATACCCAGACATCTGCAGACGCTATTTCCTTGCAAGGATGTGTCGCATTTACATTCATTTGAACCGTAGACGAGGAAAAGCATAACACTTCGCAATGAATATTATATCTTATCATGAAGCATAGATATGAGATGCAATATCTCGTTTTAAGAAGCATTTGAACACTATTGCTTCGATACGTAGACATCTGCAAACGCTATTTCCTTGCAAGGAAGTGTCGCATTTACATTCATTTGAAGTGTAGACGAGGAATACATAACACTTCGCAAATCATATTATATCTTACCATAAAACATAGAAATGAGATGCGATATCGCGTTTTAAGAAGCATTAGAAAGCTATTGCTACGATACGTAGACATCTGCAAACGCTATTTCCTAGCGAGGAAGTATCGCATTCACATTCATTTGAAGTGTAGACGAGGAATACATAACACTTTGCAAATCATGTTATATCTTACCATGAAACATAGAAATGAGATGCGATATCGCGTTTTAAGAATCATAAGAACTCTATTGCTACGATACCTAGACATCTGCAGACGCTATTTCCTAGCGAGAAAGTGTCGCATTCACATTCATTTGAAGTGTAGACGAAGAATACATAACACTTCGCAAATCATATTATACCTTACCATGAAACATAGAAATGAGATGCGATATATCGTTTTAAGGATCATAAGAACTCTATTGCTACGATACGTAGACATCTGCAAACGCTATTTCCTTGCAAGGAAGTGTCGCATTTACATTCATTTGAATCGTAGACGAGGAATGCATAACACTTCGCAAATCATATTACATCTTACCATGAAACGTAGAAATGAGATGCGATATCGCGTTTTAAGAAGCATTAGAACTCTATTGCTACGATACCCAGACATCTGCAGACGCTATTTACTAACAAGGAAGTGTCGCATTTACATTCATTTGAAGTGTAGACGAGGAATACATGACACATAGCTAATCATATTATATCTTGCCATGAAACATAGAAATGAGATGCGATATTGCGTTTTAAGAATCATAAAAACTCTATTGCTACGATACGTAGACATCTCCAGACGCTATTTCCTTGCAAGGAAGTGTCGCATTTACATTCATTTGAAGTGTAGACGAGGAATACATGACACTTCGCAAATCTTATTATATCTTACCATGAAACATAGAAATGAGATGCGATATCGCGTTTTAAGAAGCATTAGAACACTATTGCTACGATACCTAGACATGTGCAGACGCTATTTCCTAGCAAGGAAGTGTCGCATTTACATTCATTTGAAGTGTCGACGAGGAATACATGACACTTCGCCAATCATATTATATCTTGCCATGAAACATAGAAATTAGATGCGATATTGCGTTTTAAGAATCATAAAAACTCTATTGCTACGATACGTAGACATCTCCAGACGCTATTTCCTTGCAAGGAAGTGTCGCATTTACATTCATTTGAAGTGTAGACGAGGAAAACATGACACTTCGCAAATCATATTATTACTTACCATGAAACGTAGAAATGAGATGCAATATAGCGTTCTAAGAATCATAAGAACTCTATTGCTACGATACGTAGACATCTGCAATCGCTATTTCCTTGCAAGGAAATTTCGCATTTACATTCATTTGAATCGTCTACGAGGAATGCATAACACTCCGCAATGAATATTATATCTTATCATGATACATAGATATGAGATGCAATATCTCGTTTTAAGAAGCATTTGAACTCTATTGCTTCGATACCTAGACATCTGCAGACGCTATTTCCTGGCAAGGAAGTGTCGCATTTACATTCATTTGAATCGTAGACGAGGAATGCATAACACTTCGCAATGAATATTATATCTTACCATGAAACATAGAAATGAGATGCGACATCGCGTATTAAGAAGCATTAGAACTCTATTGCTACGATAGGTAGACATCTGCAAACGCTATTTCCTTGCAAGGAAGTGTCGCATTTACATTCATATGAAGTGTAGACGAGGAATACACAACACTTCGCAAATCATATTATATCTTACCATGAAACATAGAAATGAGATGCGATATCGCGTTTTAAGAAGTATTAGAACTCTATCGCTACGTTACCTAGACATCTGCAGACGCTATTTCCTGGCAAGGAAGTGTCGCATTTACATTCATTTGAAGTGTAGACGTGGAATACATGACACTTCGCAAATCATATTATATCTTACCATGAAACATAGAAATGAGATGCGATATCGCGTTTTAAGAAGCATTAGAAATCTATTGCTACGATACGTAAACATCTGCAGACGCTATTTCCTTGCAAGGAAGTGTCGCATTTACATTCATTTGAATCGTATACGAGGAATGCATAACACTTCGCAATGAATATTATATCTTATCATGAAACATAGATATGAGATGCAATATCTCGTTTTAAGAAGCATTTGAATTCTATTGCTACGATACCTAGACATCTGCAGACGCTATTTCCTAGCAAGGAAGTATCGCATTTACATTCATTTGAAGTGTAGACGAGGAATACATGACACTTCGCAAATCATATTATATCTTTCCATGAAACATAGAAATGAGATGCGATATCGCGTTTTAAGAAGCATTAGAAATCTATTGCTAAGATACGTAGACATCTGCAAACGCTATTTCTTTGCAAGGAAGTGTCGCGTTTACATTCATTTGAAGTGTAGACGAGGAATACATAACACTTCGCAAATCATATTATATCTTACCATGAAACATAGAAATGAGATGCGATATCGCGTTTTAAGAAGCATTAGAACACTATTGCTACGATACCTAGACATGTGTAGACGCTATTTCCTAGCAAGTAAGTGTCGCATTTACATTCACTTGAAGTGTAGACGAGGAATACATGACACTTCGCAAATCATATTATATCTTACCATGAAACATAGAAATGAGATGCGATATTGCGTTTTAAGAATCATAAAAACTCTATTGCTACGATACGTAGACATCTGCAAACGCTATTTCCTTGCAAGGAAGTGTCGCATTTACATTCATTTGAATCGTAGACGAGGAATGCATAACACTCCGCAATGAATATTATATCTTATCATGACACATAGATATGAGATGCAATATCTCGTTTTAAGAAGCATTTGAACTCTATTGCTTCGATACGTAGACATCTGCAAACGCTATTTCCTTGCAAGGAAGTGTCGCATTTACTTTCATTTGAATCGTAGACGAGGAATGCATAACACTTCGCAATGAATATTATATCTTACCATGAACCATAGAAATGAGATGCGACATCGCGTATTAAGAAGCATTAGAACTCTATTGCTACGATAGGTAGACATCTGCAAACGCTATTTCCTTGCAAGGAAGTGTCGCATTTACATTCATATTAAGTGTAGACGAGGAATACATGACACTTCGCAAATCATATTATATCTTACCATGAAACATAGAAATGAGATGCGATATCGCGTTTTAAGAAGCATTAGAAATCTATTGCTACGATACGTAAACATCTGCAGACGCTATTTCCTTGCAAGGAAGTGTCGCATTTACATTCATTTGAAGTGTAGACGAGGAATACATAACACTTCGCAAATCATATTATATCTTACCATGAAACATAGTAATGACATGCGATATCGCGTTTTAAGAATCATAAGAACTCTATTGCTACGATACGTAGACATCTGCAATCGCTATTTCCTTGCAAGGAAATTTCGCATTTACATTCATTTGAATCGTCTACGAGGAATGCATAACACTCCGCAATGAATATTATATCTTATCATGATACATAGATATGAGATGCAATATCTCGTTTTAAGAAGCATTTGAACTCTATTGCTTCGATACGTAGACATCTGCAAACGCTATTTCCTAGCAAGGAAGTATCGCATTTACATTCATTTGAAGTGTAGACGAGGAATACATAACACTTCGCAAATCATATTATATCTTACCATGAAACATAGAAATGAGATGCGATATCGCGTTTTAAGAAGCATTAGAACACTATTGCTACGATACCTAGACATGTGCAGACGCTATTTCCTAGCAAGGAAGTGTCGCATTTACATTCATTTGAAGTGTCGACGAGGAATACATGACACTTCGCAAATCATATTATATCTTGCCATGAAACATAGAAATTAGATGCGATATTGCGTTTTAAGAATCATAAAAACTCTATTGCTACGATACGTAGACATCTCCAGACGCTATTTCCTTGCAAGGAGGTGTCGCATTTACATTCATTTGAAGTGTAGACGAGGAAAACATGACACTTCGCAAATCATATTATTACTTACCATGAAACGTAGAAATGAGATGCAATATAGCGTTCTAAGAATCATAAGAACTCTATTGCTACGATACGTAGACATCTGCAATCGCTATTTCCTTGCAAGGAAATTTCGCATTTACATTCATTTGAATCGTCTACGAGGAATGCATAACACTCCGCAATGAATATTATATCTTATCATGATACATAGATATGAGATGCAATATCTCGTTTTAAGAAGCATTTGAACTCTATTGCTTCGATACGTAGACATCTGCAAACGCTATTTCCTTGCAAGGAAGTGTCGCATTTACTTTCATTTGAATCGTAGACGAGGAATGCATAACACTTCGCAATGAATATTATATCTTACCATGAAACATAGAAATGAGATGCGACATCGCGTATTAAGAAGCATTAGAACTCTATTGCTACGATAGGTAGACATCTGCAAACGCTATTTCCTTGCAAGGAAGTGTCGCATTTACATTCATATGAAGTGTAGACGAGGAATACATAACACTTCGCAAATCATATTATATCTTACCATGAAATGAGAAATGAGATGCGATATCGCGTTTTAAGAAGTATCAGAACTCTATCGCTACGATACCTAGACATCTGCAGACGCTATTTCCTGGCAAGGAAGTGTCGCATTTACATTCATTTGAATCGTAGACGAGGAATGCATAACACTTCGCAATGAATATTATATCTTACCATGAAACATAGAAATGAGATGCGACATCGCGTACTAAGAAGCATTAGAACTCTATTGCTACGATAGGTAGACATCTGCAAACGCTATTTCCTTGCAAGGAAGTGTCGCATTTACATTCATATGAAGTGTAGACGAGGAATACATAACACTTCGCAAATCATATTATATCTTACCATGAAACATAGAAATGAGATGCGATATCGCGTTTTAAGAAGTATTAGAACTCTATCGCTACGTTACCTAGACATCTGCAGACGCTATTTCCTGGCAAGGAAGTGTCGCATTTACATTCATTTGAAGTGTAGACGTGGAATACATGACACTTCGCAAATCATATTATATCTTACCATGAAACATAGAAATGAGATGCGATATCGCGTTTTAAGAAGCATTAGAATTCTATTGCTACGATACGTAAACATCTGCAGACGCTATTTCCTTGCAAGGAAGTGTCGCATTTACATTCATTTGAATCGTATACGAGGAATGCATAACACTTCGCAATGAATATTATATCTTATCATGAAACATAGATATGAGATGCAATATCTCGTTTTAAGAAGCATTTGAATTCTATTGCTACGATACCTAGACATCTGCAGACGCTATTTCCTAGCAAGGAAGTATCGCATTTACATTCATTTGAAGTGTAGACGAGGAATACATGACACTTCGCAAATCATATTATATCTTTCCATGAAACATAGAAATGAGATGCGATATCGCGTTTTAAGAAGCATTAGAAATCTATTGCTAAGATACGTAGACATCTGCAAACGCTATTTCTTTGCAAGGAAGTGTCGCGTTTACATTCATTTGAAGTGTAGACGAGGAATACATAACACTTCGCAAATCATATTATATCTTACCATGAAACATAGAAATGAGATGCGATATCGCGTTTTAAGAAGCATTAGAACACTATTGCTACGATACCTAGACATGTGTAGACGCTATTTCCTAGCAAGTAAGTGTCGCATTTACATTCACTTGAAGTGTAGACGAGGAATACATGACACTTCGCAAATCATATTATATCTTACCATGAAACATAGAAATGAGATGCGATATTGCGTTTTAAGAATCATAAAAACTCTATTGCTACGATACGTAGACATCTGCAAACGCTATTTCCTTGCAAGGAAGTGTCGCATTTACATTCATTTGAATCGTAGACGAGGAATGCATAACACTCCGCAATGAATATTATATCTTATCATGACACATATATATGAGATGCAATATCTCGTTTTAAGAAGCATTTGAACTCTATAGCTTCGATACGTAGACATCTGCAAACGCTATTTCCTTGCAAGGAAGTGTCGCATTTACTTTCATTTGAATCGTAGACGAGGAATGCATAACACTTCGCAATGAATATTATATCTTACCATGAAACATAGAAGTGACATGCGACATCGCGTATTAAGAAGCATTAGAACTCTATTGCTACGATAGGTAGACATCTGCAAACGCTATTTCCTTGCAAGGAAGTGTCGCATTTACATTCATACGAAGTGTAGGCGAGGAATACATAACACTTCGCAAATCATATTATATCTTACCATGAAACATAGAAATGAGATGCGATATCGCGTTTTAAGTAGCATTAGAACTCTATCGCTACGATACCTAGACATCTGCAGACACTATTTCCTAGCAAGGAAGTGTCGCATCTACATTCATTTGAAGTGTAGACGAGGAATACATGATACTTCGCAAATCATATTATATCTTACCATGAAACATAGAAATGAGATGCGATATCTCGTTTTAAGAAGCATTAGAAATCTATTGCTACGATACGTAGACATCTGCAGGCGCTATTTCCTGGCAAGGAAGTGTCGCATTTACATTCATTTGAAGTGTAGACGAGGAATACATGATTCTTCGCAAATCATATAATATCTTACCATGAAACATAGAAATGAGATGCGATATCGCGTTTTAAGAAGCATTAGAACTCTATTGCTACGATACCTAGATATCTGCAGACGCCATTTCCTAGCAAGGAAGTGTCGCATTTACATTCATTTGAAGTGTAGACGGGGAATTCATGATACTTCGCAAATCATATTATATCTTACCATGAAACATAGACATGAGATGCGATATCGCATTTTAAGAAGCATTTGAACTCTATTGCCTCGATACGTAGACATCTGCAAACGCTATTTCCTTGCAAGGAAGTGTCGCATTTACATTCATTTGAGGTGTACACGAGGAATACATAACACTTCGCAAATCATATTATATCTTACCATGAAACAATGAAATGGGATGCGATATCTCGTTTTAAGAAGCATTTGAACTCTATTGCTACGATACCTAGACATCTGCAGACGCTATTTCCTAGCAAGGAAGTATCGTATTTACATTCATTTGAAGTGTAGACGAGGAATACATGACACTTCGCAAATCATATTATATCTTTCCATGAAACATAGAAATGAGATGCGATATCGCGTTTTAAGAAGCATTAGAAATCTATTGCTAAGATACGTAGACATCTGCAAACGCTATTTCTTTGCAAGGAAGTGTCGCATTTACATTCATTTGAAGTGTAGACGAGGAATACATAACACTTCGCAAATCATATTATATCTTACCATGAAACATAAAAATGAGATGCGATATCGCGTTATAAGAAGCATTTGAACTCTATTGCTTCGATACGTAGACATCTGCAAACGCTATTTCCTGGCAAGGAAGTGTCGCATTTACATTCATTTGAAGTGTAGACGAGGAATGCATAACACTTCGCAATGAATATTATATCTTATCATGAAACATAGATATGAGATGCAGTATCTCGTTTTAAGAAGCATTTGAACTCTATTGCTTCGATACGTAGACATCTGCAAACGCTATTTCCTTGCAAGGAAGTGTCGCATTTACTTTCATTTGAATCGTAGACGAGGAATGCGTAACACTTCGCAATGAATATTATATCTTATCATGAAACATAGATATGAGATGCAGTATCTCGTTTTAAGAAGCATTTGAACTCTATTGCTTCATACGTAGACATCTGCAAACGCAATTTCCTTACAAGGAGGTGTCGCATTTACATTAATTTGAAGTGTAGACGAGGAATACATAACACTTCGCAAATCATGTTATATCTTACCATGAAACATAGAAATGAGATGCGATATCGCGTTTTAAGAATCATATGACCACTATTGCTACGATACGTAGACGTCTGCAAACGCTACTTCCTTGCAAGGAAGTGTCGCATTTACATTCATTTGAACCGTAGACGAGGAAAAGCATAACACTTCTCAAAGAATATTATATCTTATCATGAAGCATAGATATGAGATGCAATATCTCGTTTTAAGAAGCATCAGAAATCCATTGCTACGATACGTAGACATCTGCAAACGCTATTTCCTTGCAAGGAAGTGTCGCATTTACATTCATTTGAACCGTAGACGAGGAAAAGCATAACACTTCGCAATGAATATTATATCCTATCATGAAGCATAGATATGAGATGCAATATCTCGTTTTAAGAAGCATTTGAACACTATTGCTTCGATACGTAGACATCTGCAAACGCTATTTCCTTGCAAGGAAGTGTCGCATTTACATTCATTTGAAGTGTGGACGAGAAATACATAACACTTCGCAAATCATATTATAACTTACCATGAAACATAGAAGTGAGATGCGATATCGCATTTTAAGAAGCATTAGAATACTATTGCTACGATAGGCAGATATTTGCAAACGCTATTTCCTTGCAAGGAAGTGTAGTATTAACATTCATTTGAAGTGTAGACAAGGAATACATAACACTTCGCAAGTCATATTATATCTTACCATGAAACATAGAAATGAGATGCGATATCGCGTTTCAAGAATCATAAGAACTCTATTGTTACGATACGTAGACATCTGCAAACGCTATTTCCTTGCAAGGAAGTGTCGCATTTACATTCATTTGAAGTGTAGACGAGGAATACATGATACTTCACAAATCATATTATATCTTACCATGAAACATAGAAATGAGATGCGATATCGCGTTTTAAGAAGCATTTGAACTCTATTGCTACGATACGTAGACATCTGCAGACGCTATTTCCTAGCAAGGAAGTGTCGCATTTACATTCATTTGAAGTGTAGACGAGGAATACATGACACTTTGCAAATCATATTATATCTTACCATGAAACATAGAAATGAGATGCGATATCGCATTTTAAGAAGCATTTGAACTCTATTGCCTCGATACGTAGACATCTGCAAACGCTATTTCCTTGCAAGGAAGTGTCGCATTTACATTCATTTGAGGTGTACACGAGGAATACATAACACTTCGCAAATCATATTATATCTTACCATGAAACAATGAAATGGGATGCGATATCTCGTTTTAAGAAGCATTTGAACTCTATTGCTACGATACCTAGACATCTGCAGACGCTATTTCCTAGCAAGGAAGTATCGCATTTACATTCATTTGAAGTGTAGACGAGGAATACATGACACTTCGCAAATCATATTATATCTTTCCATGAAACATAGAAATGAGATGCGATATCGCGTTTTAAGAAGCATTAGAAATCTATTGCTAAGATACGTAGACATCTGCAAACGCTATTTCTTTGCAAGGAAGTGTCGCATTTACATTCATTTGAAGTGTAGACGAGGAATACATAACACTTCGCAAATCATATTATATCTTACCATGAAACATAAAAATGAGATGCGATATCGCGTTATAAGAAGCATTTGAACTCTATTGCTTCGATACGTAGACATCTGCAAACGCTATTTCCTGGCAAGGAAGTGTCGCATTTACATTCATTTGAAGTGTAGACGAGGAATACATGATACTTCGCAAATCATATTATATCTTACCATGAAACATAGAAATGAGATGCGATATCGCGTTTTAAGAAGCATTAGAAATCTATTGCTACGATACGTAGACATCTGCAGACGCTATTTCCTAGCAAGGAAGTGTCGCATTTACATTCATTTGAAGTGTAGACGAGGAATACATGACACTTTGCAAATCATATTATATCTTACCATGAAACATAGAAATGAGATGCGATATCGCGTTTTAAAAAGCATTAGAAATCTATTGCTACGATACGTAGACATCTGCAAACGCTATTTCCTAGCGAGGAAGTGTCGCATTTACATTCATTTGAAGTGTAGACGAGGTATACATAACACTTCGCAAATCATATTACATCTTACCATGAAACATAGAAATGAGATGCGATATCGCGTTTTAAGAAGAATTAGAACACCATTGCTACGATAGGTAGACATTTGCAAACGCTATTTCCTTGCAAGGAAGTGTCGCATTTACATTCATTTGAACCGTAGACGAGGAAAAGCATAACACTTCGCAATGAATATTATATCTTATCATGAAACATAGATATGAGATGCAATATCTCGTTTTAAGAAGCATTTGAACTCTATTGCTTCGATACGTAGACATCTGCAAACGCTATTTCCTTGCAAGGAAGTATCGCATTCACATTCATTTGAAGTGTAGACGAGGAATACATAACACTTCGCAAATCATGTTATATCTTACCATGAAACATAGAAATGAGATGCGATATCGCTTTTTAAGAATCATAAGAACTCTATTGCTACGATACCCAGACATCTGCAGACGCTATTTCCTAGCGAGAAAGTGTCGCATTCACATTCATTTGAAGTGTAGACGAAGAATACATAACACTTCGCAAATCATATTATACCTTACCATGAAACATAGAAATGAGATGCGATATATCGTTTTAAGAATCATAAGAACTCTATTGCTACGATACGTAGACATCTGCAAACGCTATTTCCTTGCAAGGAAGTGTCGCATTTACATTCATTTGAATCGTAGACGAGGAATGCATAACACTTCGCAAATCATATTACATCTTACCATGAAACGTAGAAATGAGATGCGATATCGCGTTTTAAGAAGCATTAGAAAGCTATTGCTACGATACGTAGACATCTGCAAACGCTATTTCCTTGCAAGGAAGTGTCGCATTTACTTTCATTTGAATCGTAGACGAGGAATGCATAACACTTTGCAATGTATATTATATCTTATCATGAAACATAGATATGAGATGCAATATCTCGTTTTAAGAAGCATTTGAACTCTGTTGCTTCGATACGTAGACATCTGCAAACGCTATTTCCCTGCAAGGAAGTGTCGGATTTACATTCATTTGAGGTGTAGACGTGGAATACATAACAGTTCGCAAATCATATTATATCTTACCATGAAACATAGAAATGAGATGCGATATCGCGTTTTAAGAAGCATTAGAACTCTATTGCTACGATAGGTAGACATCTGCAATCGCTATTTCCTTGCAAGGAAGTGTCGCATTTACATTCATTTGAAGTGTGGACGAGGAATACATAACACTTCGCAAATCATATTATAACTTACCATGAAACATAGAAGTGAGATGCGATATCGCATTTTAAGAAGCATTAGAATACTATTGCTACGATAGGCAGATATTTGCAAACGCTATTTCCTTGCAAGGAAGTGTCGTATTTACATTCATTTGAAGTGTAGACGAGGAATACATAACACTTCGCAAGTCATATTATATCTTACCATGAAACATAGAAATGAGATGCGATATCGCGTTTCAAGAATCATAAGAACTCTATTGTTACGATACGTAGACATCTTCAAACGCTATTTCCTTGCAAGGAAGTGTCGCATTTACTTTCATTTGAATCGTAGACGAGGAATGCATAACACTTCGCAATGAATATTATATCTTATCATGAAACATAGATATGAGGTGCAGTATCTCGTTTTAAGAAGCATTTGAACTCTATTGCTTCGATACGTAGACATCTGCAAACGCAATTTCCTTACAAGGAGGTGTCGCATTTACATTAATTTGAAGTGTAGACGAGGAATACATAACACTTCGCAAATCATATTACATCTTACCATGAAACATAGAAATGAGATGCGATATCGCGTTTCAAGAAGCATTAAAACTCTATTGCTACGATACCTAGACATCTGCAAACGCTATTTCCTTGCAAGGAAGTTTCGCATTTACATTCATTTGAAGTGTGGACGAGAAATACATAACACTTCGCAAATCATATTATAACTTACCATGAAACATAGAAGTGAGATGCGATATCGCATTTTAAGAAGCATTAGAATACTATTGCTACGATAGGCAGATATTTGCAAACGCTATTTCCTTGCAAGGAAGTGTAGTATTAACATTCATTTGAAGTGTAGACAAGGAATACATAACACTTCGCAAGTCATATTATATCTTACCATGAAACATAGAAATGAGATGCGATATCGCGTTTCAAGAATCATAAGAACTCTATTGTTACGATACGTAGACATCTGCAAACGCTATTTCCTTGCAAGGAAGTGTCGCATTTACTTTCATTTGAATCGTAGACGAGGAATGCATAACACTTCGCAATGAATATTATATCTTATCATGAAACATAGATATGAGATGCAGTATCTCGTTTTAAGAAGCATTTGAACTCTATTGCTTCGATACGTAGACATCTGCAAACGCTATTTCCTTGCAAGGAAGTGTCGCATTTACTTTCATTTGAATCGTAGACGAGGAATGCGTAACACTTCGCAATGAATATTATATCTTATCATGAAACATAGATATGAGATGCAATATCTCGTTTTAAGAAGCATTTGAACTCTATTGCTTCATACGTAGACATCTGCAAACGCAATTTCCTTACAAGGAGGTGTCGCATTTACATTAATTTGAAGTGTAGACGAGGAATACATAACACTTCGCAAATCATGTTATATCTTACCATGAAACATAGAAATGAGATGCGATATCGCGTTTTAAGAATCATATGACCACTATTGCTACGATACGTAGACGTCTGCAAACGCTACTTCCTTGCAAGGAAGTGTCGCATTTACATTCATTTGAACCGTAGACGAGGAAAAGCATAACACTTCTCAAAGAATATTATATCTTATCATGAAGCATAGATATGAGATGCAATATCTCGTTTTAAGAAGCATCAGAAATCCATTGCTACGATACATAGACATCTGCAAACGCTATTTCCTTGCAAGGAAGTGTCGCATTTACATTCATTTGAAGTGTAGACGAGGAATACATAACACTTCGCAAATCATATTACATCTTACCATGAAACGTAGAAATGAGATGCGATATCGCGTTTTAAGAAGCATTTGAACTCTATTGCTACGATACCCAGACATCTGCAGACGCTATTTCCTTGCAAGGAAGTGTCGCATTTACATTCATTTGAACCGTAGACGAGGAAAAGCATAACACTTCGCAATGAATATTATATCCTATCATGAAGCATAGATATGAGATGCAATATCTCGTTTTAAGAAGCATTTGAACACTATTGCTTCGATACGTAGACATCTGCAAACGCTATTTCCTTGCAAGGAAGTGTCGCATTTACATTCATTTGAAGTGTGGACGAGAAATACATAACACTTCGCAAATCATATTATAACTTACCATGAAACATAGAAGTGAGATGCGATATCGCATTTTAAGAAGCATTAGAATACTATTGCTACGATAGGCAGATATTTGCAAACGCTATTTCCTTGCAAGGAAGTGTAGTATTAACATTCATTTGAAGTGTAGACAAGGAATACATAACACTTCGCAAGTCATATTATATCTTACCATGAAACATAGAAATGAGATGCGATATCGCGTTTCAAGAATCATAAGAACTCTATTGTTACGATACGTAGACATCTGCAAACGCTATTTCCTTGCAAGGAAGTGTCGCATTTACTTTCATTTGAATCGTAGACGAGGAATGCATAACACTTCGCAATGAATATTATATCTTATCATGAAACATAGATATGAGATGCAGTATCTCGTTTTAAGAAGCATTTGAACTCTATTGCTTCGATACGTAGACATCTGCAAACGCTATTTCCTTGCAAGGAAGTGTCGCATTTACTTTCATTTGAATCGTAGACGAGGAATGCGTAACACTTCGCAATGAATATTATATCTTATCATGAAACATAGATATGAGATGCAGTATCTCGTTTTAAGAAGCATTTGAACTCTATTGCTTCATACGTAGACATCTGCAAACGCAATTTCCTTACAAGGAGGTGTCGCATTTACATTAATTTGAAGTGTAGACGAGGAATACATAACACTTCGCAAATCATGTTATATCTTACCATGAAACATAGAAATGAGATGCGATATCGCGTTTTAAGAATCATATGACCACTATTGCTACGATACGTAGACGTCTGCAAACGCTACTTCCTTGCAAGGAAGTGTCGCATTTACATTCATTTGAACCGTAGAAGAGGAAAAGCATAACACTTCTCAAAGAATATTATATCTTATCATGAAGCATAGATATGAGATGCAATATCTCGTTTTAAGAAGCATCAGAAATCCATTGCTACGATACGTAGACATCTGCAAACGCTATTTCCTTGCAAGGAAGTGTCGCATTTACATTCATTTGAAGTGTAGACGAGGAATACATAACACTTCGCAAATCATATTACATCTTACCATGAAACGTAGAAATGAGATGCGATATCGCGTTTTAAGAAGCATTTGAACTCTATTGCTACGATACCCAGACATCTGCAGACGCTATTTCCTTGCAAGGAAGTGTCGCATTTACATTCATTTGAACCGTAGACGAGGAAAAGCATAACACTTCGCAATGAATATTATATCCTATCATGAAGCATAGATATGAGATGCAATATCTCGTTTTAAGAAGCATTTGAACACTATTGCTTCGATACGTAGACATCTGCAAACGCTATTTCCTTGCAAGGAAGTGTCGCATTTACATTCATTTGAAGTGTAGACGAGGAATACATAACACTTCGCAAATCATATTATATCTTACCATAAAACATAGAAATGAGATGCGATATCGCGTTTTAAGAAGCATCAGAAATCCATTGCTACGATACGTAGACATCTGCAAACGCTATTTCCTTGCAAGGAAGTGTCGCATTTACATTCATTTGAAGTGTAGACAAGGAATACATAACACTTCGCAAATCATATTATATCTTACCATAAAACATAGAAATGAGAAGCGATATCGCGTTTTAAGAAGCATCAGAAATCCATTCCTTGCAAGGAAGTGTCGCGTTTACATTCATTTGAATCGTATACGAGGAATGCATAACACTTCGCAATGAATATTATATCTTATCATGAAACATAGATATGAGATGCAATATCTCGTTTTAAGAAGCATTTGAATTCTATTGCTACGATACCTAGACATCTGCAGACGCTACTTCCTAGCAAGGAAGTATCGCATTTACATTCATTTGAAGTGTAGACGAGGAATACATGACACTTCGCAAATCATATTATATCTTTCCATGAAACATAGAAATGAGGTGCGATATCGCGTTTTATGAAGCATTAGAAATCTATTGCTAAGATACGTAGACATCTGCAAACGCTATTTCCTTGCAAGGAAGTGTCGCGTTTACATTCATTTGAAGTGTAGACGAGGAATACATGACACTTCGCAAATCATATTATATCTTACCATGAAACATAGAAATGAGATGCGATATCGCGTTTCAAGAAGCATTAGAACACTATTGCTACGATACCTAGACATGTGCAGACGCTATTTCCTAGCAAGGAAGTGTCGCATTTACATTCATTTGAAGTGTAGACGAGGAATACATGACACTTCGCAAATCATATTATATCTTGCCATGAAACATAGAAATGAGATGCGATATTGCGTTTTAAGAATCATAAAAACTCTATTGCTACGATACGTACACATCTCCAGACGCTATTTCCTTGCAAGGAAGTGTCGCATTTACATTCATTTGAAGTGTAGACGAGGAAAACATGACACTTCGCAAATCATATTATTACTTACCATGAAACGTAGAAATGAGATGCAATATAGCGTTCGAAGAATCATAAGAACTCTATTGCTACGATACGTAGACATCTGCAATCGCTATTTCCTTGCAAGGAAGTTTCGCATTTACATTCATTTGAATCGTCTACGAGGAATGCATAACACTCCGCAATGAATATTATATCTTACCATGATACATAGATATGAGATGCAATATCTCGTTTTAAGAAGCATTTGAACTCTATTGCTTCGATACGTAGACATCTGCAAACGCTATTTCCTTGCAAGGAAGTGTCGCATTTACTTTCATTTGAATCGTAGACGAGGAATGCATAACACTTCGCAATGAATATTATATCTTACCATGAAACATAGAAATGAGATGCGACATCGCGTATTAAGAAGCATTAGAACTCTATTGCTACGATAGGTAGACATCTGCAAACGCTATTTCCTTGCAAGGAAGTGTCGCATTTACATTCATATGAAGTGTAGACGAGGAATACATAACACTTCGCAAATCATATTATATCTTACCATGAAACATAGAAATGAGATGCGATATCGCGTTTTAAGAAGTATCAGAACTCTATCGCTACGATACCTAGACATCTGCAGACGCTATTTCCTGGCAAGGAAGTGTCGCATTTACATTCATTTGAATCGTAGACGAGGAATGCATAACACTTCGCAATGAATATTATATCTTACCATGAAACATAGAAATGAGATGCGACATCGCGTATTAAGAAGCATTAGAACTCTATTGCTACGATAGGTAGACATCTGCAAACGCTATTTCCTTGCAAGGAAGTGTCGCATTTACATTCATATGAAGTGTAGACGAGGAATACATAACACTTCGCAAATCATATTATATCTTACCATGAAACATAGAAATGAGATGCGATATCGCGTTTTAAGAAGTATCAGAACTCTATCGCTACGATACCTAGACATCTGCAGACGCTATTTCCTGGCAAGGAAGTGTCGCATTTACATTCATTTGAAGTGTAGACGTGGAATACATGACACTTCGCAAATCATATTATATCTTACCATGAAACATAGAAATGAGATGCGATATCGCGTTTTAAGAAGCATTAGAAATCTATTGCTACGATACGTAAACATCTGCAGACGCTATTTCCTTGCAAGGAAGTGTCGCATTTACATTCATTTGAAGTGTAGACGAGGAATACATAACACTTCGCAAATCATATTATATCTTACCATGAAACATAGTAATGAGATGCGATATCGCGTTTTAAGAATCATAAGAACTCTATTGCTACGATACGTAGACAAATGCAAACGCTATTTCCTTGCAAGGAAGTGTCGCATTTACATTCATTTGAATCGTATACGAGGAATGCATATCACTTCGCAATGAATATTATATCTTATCATGAAACGTAGATATGAGATGCAATATCTCGTTTTAAGAAGCATTTGAATTCTATTGCTACGATACCTAGACATCTGCAGACGCTATTTCCTAGCAAGGAAGTATCGCATTTACATTCATTTGAAGTGTAGACGAGGAATACATAACACTTCGCAAATCATATTATATCTTACCATGAAACATAGAAATGAAATGCGATATCGCGTTTTAAGAAGCATTAGAACACTATTGCTACGATACCTAGACATGTGCAGACGCTATTTCCTAGCAAGGAAGTGTCGCATTTACATTCATTTGAAGTGTAGACGAGGAATACATGACACTTCGCAAATCATATTATATCTTGCCATGAAACATAGAAATGAGATGCGATATTGCGTTTTAAGAATCATAAAAACTCTATTGCTACGATACGTAGACATCTCCAGACGCTATTTCCTTGCTAGGAAGTGTCGCATTTACATTCATTTGAAGTGTAGACGAGGAAAACATGACACTTCGCAAATCATATTATTACTTACCATGAAACGTAGAAATGAGATGCGATATTGCGTTTTAAGAATCATAAAATCTCTATTGCTACGATACGTAGACATCTGCAAACGCTATTTCCTTGCAAGGAAGTGTCGCATTTACATTCATTTGAATCGTAGACGAGGAATGCATAACACTCCGCAATGAATATTATATCTTATCATGACACATAGATATGAGATGCAATATCTCGTTTTAAGAAGCATTTGAACTCTATTGCTTCGATACGTAGACATCTGCAAACGCTATTTCCTTGCAAGGAAGTGTCGCATTTACTTTCATTTGAATCGTAGACGAGGAATGCATAACACTTCGCAATGAATATTATATCTTACCATGAAACATAGAAATGAGATGCGACATCGCGTATTAAGAAGCATTAGAGCTCTATTGCTACGATAGGTAGACATCTGCAAACGCTATTTCCTTGCAAGGAAGTGTCGCATTTACATTCATATGAAGTGTAGGCGAGGAATACATAACACTTCGCAAATCATGTTATATCTTACCATGAAAGATAGAAATGAGATGCGATATCGCGTTTTAAGAAGCATTAGAAAGCTAATGCTACGATACGTAGACATCTGCAAACGCTATTTCCTAGCGAGGAAGTATCGCATTCACATTCATTTGAAGTGTAGACGAGGAATACATAACACTTCGCAAATCATATTATATCTTACCATGAAACATAGAATAGAGATGCGATATCGCGTTTTAAGAATCATAAGAACTCCATTGCTACGATACGTAGACATCTGCAGACGCTATTTCCTAGCAAGGAATTGTCGCATTTACATTCATTTGAAGTGTAGACGAGGAATACATGACACTTCGCAAATCATATTATATCTTACCATGAAACATAGAAATGAGATGCGATATCGCGTTTTAAGAATCATAAGAACTCTATTGCTACGATACGTAGATATCTGCAAACGCTATTTCCTAGCGAGGAAGTGTGGCATTCACATTCATTTGAAGAGTAGACGAGGAATACATAGCACTTCGCAAATCATATTATATCTTACCATGAAACATAGAAATGAGATGCGATATCGCGTTTTAAGAAGCATTAGAAAGCTACTGCTACGATACGTAGACATCTGCAAACGCTATTTCCTAGCGAGGAAGTATCGCATTCACATTCATTTGAATCGTATACGAGGAATGCATAACACTTCGCAATGAATATTATATCTTATCATGAAACATAGATATGAGATGCAATATCTCGTTTTAAGAAGCATTTGAACTCTATTGCTACGATACCTAGACATCTGCATACGCTATTTCCTAGCAAGGAAGTGTCGCATTTACATTCATTTGAAGTGTAGACGAGGAATACATAACACTTCGCAAATCATACTATATCTTACCATGAAACATAGAAATGAGATGCGATATAGCGTTTTAAGAAGCATTAGAACACTATTGCTACGATAGGTAGACATCTGCAAACGCTATTTCCTAGCGAGGAAGTAACGCATTCACATTCATTTGAAGTGTAGACGAGGAATACATAACACTTCGCAAATCATGTTATATCTTACCATGAAACATAGAAATGAGATGCGATATCGCGTTTTAAGAATCATAAGAACTCTATTGCTACGATACGTAGACATCTGCAAACGCTATTTCCTTGCAAGGAAGTGCCGACTTCACATTCATTTGAATCGTTGGCGAGGAATGCTTAACACTTCGCTATGAATATTATATCTTATCATGAAACATAGATATGAGATGCAATATCTCGTTTTAAGAAGCATTTGAACCTATTGCATCGATACGTAGACATCTGCAAACGCTATTTCCTTGCAAGGAAGTGTCGTATTTACAATCATTTGAATCGTAGACGAGGAATGCATAACACTTCGCAATGAATATTATATCTTATCATAAAACATAGATATGAGATGCAATATCTCGTTTTGACAAGCATTTGAACTCTATTGCTTCGATACGTAGACATCTGCAAACGCTATTTCCTTGCAAGGAAGTGTCACATTTGCATTCATTTGAATCGTATACGAGGAATGCATAACACTTCGCAATGAATATTATATCTTATCATGAATCATAGATATGAGATGCAATATCTCGTTTCAAGAAGCATTTGAACTCTACTGCTATGATACCTAGACATCTGCAGACGCTATTTCCTAGCAAGGAAGTGTAGCATTCACATTCATTTGAAGTGTAGACGAGGAATACATAACACTTCGCAAATCATATTATATCTTACCATGAAACATAGAAATGAGATGCGATATCGCGTTTTAAGAATCATAAAAACTCTATTGCTACGATACGTAGACATCTGCAAACGCTATTTCCTTGCAAGAAAGTGTCGCATTTACATTCATTTGAAGTGTAGACGAGGAATACATGACACTTCGCAAATCATATTATATCTTACCATGAAACATAGAAATGAGATGCGATATCGCGTTTTAGGAAGCTTTAGAAAGCTATTGCTTCGATACGTAGACATCTGCAAACGCTATTTCCTTGCAAGGAAGTGTCGCATTTGCATTCATTTGAAGTGTTGACGAGGAATACATAACACTTCGCAAATCATATTATATCTTACCATGAAACATAGAAATGAGATGCGATATCGCGTTTTAAGAAGCACTAGAAATCTATTGCTACGATACGTAGACCTCTGCAAACGCTATTTCCTTGCAAGGAAGTGTCGCATTTACATTCATTTGAATCGTAGACGAGGAATGCATAACACTTCGCAATGAATATTATATCTTACCATGAAACATAGAAATGAGATGCGATATCGCGTTTTAAGAATCATAAGAACTCTATTGCTTCGATACGTAGACATTTGCAAACGCTATTTGCTTGCAAGTAAGTGTCGCATTTACATTCATTTGAAGTGTAGACGAGGAATACATAACACTTCGCAAATCATATTATATCTTACCATGAAACATAGAAATGGGATGCGATGTCGCGTTTTAAGAATCATAAAAACTCTATTGCTACGATACGTAGACATCTGCAAACGCTATTTCCTAGCAAGGAAGTGTCGCATTTACATTCATTTGAAGTGTAGACGAGGAATACATAACACTTCGCAAATCATATTATATCTTACCATGAAACATAGAAATGAGATGCGATATCGCGTTTTAAGAAGTATCAGAACTCTATCGCTACGATACCTAGACATCTGCAGACGCTATTTCCTGGCAAGGAAGTGTCGCATTTACATTCATTTGAAGTGTAGACGTGGAATACATGACACTTCGCAAATCATATTATATCTTACCATGAAACATAGAAATGAGATGCGATATCGCGTTTTAAGAAGCATTAGAAATCTATTGCTACGATACGTAAACATCTGCAGACGCTATTTCCTTGCAAGGAAGTGTCGCATTTACATTCATTTGAAGTGTAGACGAGGAATACATAACACTTCGCAAATCATATTATATCTTACCATGAAACATAGTAATGAGATGCGATATCGCGTTTTAAGAATCATAAGAACTCTATTGCTACGATACGTAGACAAATGCAAACGCTATTTCCTTGCAAGGAAGTGTCGCATTTACATTCATTTGAATCGTATACGAGGAATGCATATCACTTCGCAATGAATATTATATCTTATCATGAAACGTAGATATGAGATGCAATATCTCGTTTTAAGAAGCATTTGAATTCTATTGCTACGATACCTAGACATCTGCAGACGCTATTTCCTAGCAAGGAAGTATCGCATTTACATTCATTTGAAGTGTAGACGAGGAATACATAACACTTCGCAAATCATATTATATCTTACCATGAAACATAGAAATGAAATGCGATATCGCGTTTTAAGAAGCATTAGAACACTATTGCTACGATACCTAGACATGTGCAGACGCTATTTCCTAGCAAGGAAGTGTCGCATTTACATTCATTTGAAGTGTAGACGAGGAATACATGACACTTCGCAAATCATATTATATCTTGCCATGAAACATAGAAATGAGATGCGATATTGCGTTTTAAGAATCATAAAAACTCTATTGCTACGATACGTAGACATCTCCAGACGCTATTTCCTTGCTAGGAAGTGTCGCATTTACATTCATTTGAAGTGTAGACGAGGAAAACATGACACTTCGCAAATCATATTATTACTTACCATGAAACGTAGAAATGAGATGCGATATTGCGTTTTAAGAATCATAAAATCTCTATTGCTACGATACGTAGACATCTGCAAACGCTATTTCCTTGCAAGGAAGTGTCGCATTTACATTCATTTGAATCGTAGACGAGGAATGCATAACACTCCGCAATGAATATTATATCTTATCATGACACATAGATATGAGATGCAATATCTCGTTTTAAGAAGCATTTGAACTCTATTGCTTCGATACGTAGACATCTGCAAACGCTATTTCCTTGCAAGGAAGTGTCGCATTTACTTTCATTTGAATCGTAGACGAGGAATGCATAACACTTCGCAATGAATATTATATCTTACCATGAAACATAGAAATGAGATGCGACATCGCGTATTAAGAAGCATTAGAGCTCTATTGCTACGATAGGTAGACATCTGCAAACGCTATTTCCTTGCAAGGAAGTGTCGCATTTACATTCATATGAAGTGTAGGCGAGGAATACATAACACTTCGCAAATCATGTTATATCTTACCATGAAAGATAGAAATGAGATGCGATATCGCGTTTTAAGAAGCATTAGAAAGCTAATGCTACGATACGTAGACATCTGCAAACGCTATTTCCTAGCGAGGAAGTATCGCATTCACATTCATTTGAATCGTATACGAGGAATGCATAACACTTCGCAATGAATATTATATCTTATCATGAAACATAGATATGAGATGCAATATCTCGTTTTAAGAAGCATTTGAACTCTATTGCTACGATACCTAGACATCTGCATACGCTATTTCCTAGCAAGGAAGTGTCGCATTTACATTCATTTGAAGTGTAGACGAGGAATACATAACACTTCGCAAATCATACTATATCTTACCATGAAACATAGAAATGAGATGCGATATAGCGTTTTAAGAAGCATTAGAACACTATTGCTACGATAGGTAGACATCTGCAAACGCTATTTCCTAGCGAGGAAGTAACGCATTCACATTCATTTGAAGTGTAGACGAGGAATACATAACACTTCGCAAATCATGTTATATCTTACCATGAGACATAGAAATGAGATGCGATATCGCGTTTTAAGAATCATAAGAACTCTATTGCTACGATACGTAGACATCTGCAAACGCTATTTCCTTGCAAGGAAGTGCCGACTTCACATTCATTTGAATCGTTGGCGAGGAATGCTTAACACTTCGCTATGAATATTATATCTTATCATGAAACATAGATATGAGATGCAATATCTCGTTTTAAGAAGCATTTGAACCTATTGCATCGATACGTAGACATCTGCAAACGCTATTTCCTTGCAAGGAAGTGTCGTATTTACAATCATTTGAATCGTAGACGAGGAATGCATAACACTTCGCAATGAATATTATATCTTATCATAAAACATAGATATGAGATGCAATATCTCGTTTTAACAAGCATTTGAACTCTATTGCTTCGATACGTAGACATCTGCAAACGCTATTTCCTTGCAAGGAAGTGTCACATTTGCATTCATTTGAATCGTATACGAGGAATGCATAACACTTCGCAATGAATATTATATCTTATCATGAATCATAGATATGAGATGCAATATCTCGTTTCAAGAAGCATTTGAACTCTACTGCTATGATACCTAGACATCTGCAGACGCTATTTCCTAGCAAGGAAGTGTAGCATTCACATTCATTTGAAGTGTAGACGAGGAATACATAACACTTCGCAAATCATATTATATCTTACCATGAAACATAGAAATGAGATGCGATATCGCGTTTTAAGAATCATAAAAACTCTATTGCTACGATACGTAGACATCTGCAAACGCTATTTCCTTGCAAGAAAGTGTCGCATTTACATTCATTTGAAGTGTAGACGAGGAATACATGACACTTCGCAAATCATATTATATCTTACCATGAAACATAGAAATGAGATGCGATATCGCGTTTTAGGAAGCTTTAGAAAGCTATTGCTTCGATACGTAGACATCTGCAAACGCTATTTCCTTGCAAGGAAGTGTCGCATTTGCATTCATTTGAAGTGTTGACGAGGAATACATAACACTTCGCAAATCATATTATATCTTACCATGAAACATAGAAATGAGATGCGATATCGCGTTTTAAGAAGCACTAGAAATCTATTGCTACGATACGTAGACCTCTGCAAACGCTATTTCCTTGCAAGGAAGTGTCGCATTTACATTCATTTGAATCGTAGACGAGGAATGCATAACACTTCGCAATGAATATTATATCTTACCATGAAACATAGAAATGAGATGCGATATCGCGTTTTAAGAATCATAAGAACTCTATTGCTTCGATACGTAGACATTTGCAAACGCTATTTGCTTGCAAGTAAGTGTCGCATTTACATTCATTTGAAGTGTAGACGAGGAATACATAACACTTCGCAAATCATATTATATCTTACCATGAAACATAGAAATGGGATGCGATGTCGCGTTTTAAGAATCATAAAAACTCTATTGCTACGATACGTAGACATCTGCAAACGCTATTTCCTAGCAAGGAAGTGTCGCATTTACATTCATTTGAAGTGTAGACGAGGAATACATAACACTTCGCAAATCATATTATATCTTACCATGAAACATAGAAATGAGATGCGATATCAAGTTTTAAGAATCATAAGAACACTATTGCTACGATACGTAGACATCTGCAATCGCTATTTCCTTGCAAGGAAGTGTCGCATTTACATTCATTTGAATCGTAGACGAGGAATGCATAACACTTCGCAATGAATATTATATCTTACCATGAAAGGTAGAAATGAGATGCGATATCGCGTTTTAAGAATCATAAGAACTCTACTGCTTCGATACGTAGACATCTGCAAACGCTATTTGCTTGCGAGGAAGTGTCGCATTTACATTCATTTGAAGTGTAGACGGGGAATACATAACACTTCGCAAATCATATTATATCTTACCATGAAACATAGAAATGAGAGGCGAAATCGCGTTTTAAGAATCATAAGAACTCTATTGCTACGAAACGTGGACATCTGCAAACGCTATTTCCCAGCTAGGAAGTGTGGCATTCACATTCATTTGAAGTGTAGACGAGGAATACATAACACTTCGCAAATCATATTATATCTTACCATGAAACATAGAAATGGGATGCGATATCGCGTTTTAAGAATCATAAAAACTCTATTGCTACGATACGTAGACATCTGCAAACGCTATTTCCTTGCAAGGAAGTGTCGCATTTACATTCATTTGAATCGTAGACGAGGAATGCATAACACTTCCAAATGAATATTATATCTTATCATAAAACATAGATATGAGATGCAATATCTCGTTTTAACAAGCATTTGAACTCTATTGCTTCGATACGTAGACATCTGCAAACGCTATTTCCTTGCAAGGAAGTGTCGCATTTGCATTCATTTGAATCGTATACGAGGAATGCATAACACTTCGCAATGAATATTATATCTTATCATGAATCATAGATATGAGATGCAATATCTCGTTTCAAGAAGCACTAGAAATCTATTGCTACGATACGTAGACATCTGCAAACGCTATTTCCTTGCAAGGAAGTGTCGCATTTACATTCATTTGAATCGTAGACGAGGAATGCATAACACTTCGCAATGAATATTATATCTTACCATGAAACATAAAAATGAGATGCGATATCGCGTTTTAAGAATCATAAGAACTCTATTGCTTCGATACGTAGACATCTGCAAACGCTATTTGCTTGCAAGGAAGTGTCGCATTTACATTCATTTGAAGTGTAGACGAGGAATACATAACACTTCGCAAATCATATTATATCTTACCATGAAACATAGTAATGAGATGCGATATCGCGTTTTAAGAAGCATTAGAAATCTATTGCTACGATACGTAGACATCTGCAAACGCTATTTCCTTGCAAGGAAGTTTCGCATTTACATTCATTTGAAGTGTAGACGAGGAATGCATAACACTTCGCAAATCATATTATATCTTACCATGAAACATAGAAATGAGATGCGATATCGAGTTTTAAGAATCATAAAAACTCTATTGCTACGATACGTAGACATCTGCAAACGCTATTTCCTTGCAAGGAAGTGTCGCATTCACAATCATTTGGAGTGTAGACGAGGAATACATAACACTTCGCAGATCATATTATATCTTACCATGAAATATAGAAATGAGGTGCGATATCGAGTTTTAAGAATCATAAAAACTCTATTGCTACGATACGTAGACATCTGCAAACGCTATTTCCTTGCAAGGAAGTGTCGCATTTACATTCATTTGAATCGTAGACGAGGAATGCATAACACTTCGCAATGAATATTATATCTTACCATGAAAGATAGAAATGAGATGCGATATCGCGTTTTAAGAATCATAAGAACTCTATTGCTTCGATACGTAGACACCTGCAAACGCTATTTGCTTGCAAGGAAGTGTCGCATTTACATTCATTTGAAGTGTAGACGGGGAATACATAACACTTCGCAAATCATATTATATCTTACCATGAAACATAGAAATGAGATGCGAAATCGCGTTTTAAGAATCATAAGAACACTATTGCTACGATACGTGGACATCTGCAAACGCTATTTCCCAGCGAGGAAGTGTGGCATTCACATTCATTTGAAGTGTAGACGAGGAATACATAACACTTCGCAAATCATATTATATCTTACCATGAAACATAGAAATGGGATGCGATATCGCGTTTTAAGAATCACAAAAACTCTATTGCTACGATACGTAGATATCTGCAAACGCTATTTCCTTGCAAGGAAGTGTCGCATTTACATTCATTTGAATCGTAGACGAGGAATGCAAAACACTTCCAAATGAATATTATATCTTATCATAAAACATAGATATGAGATGCAATATCTCGTTTTAACAAGCATTTGAACTCTATTGCTTCGATACGTAGACATCTGCAAACGCTATTTCCTTGCAAGGATGTGTCGCATTTGCATTCATTTGAATCGTATACGAGGAATGCATAACACTTCGCAATGAATATTATATCTTATCATGAATCATAGATATGAGATGCAATATCTCGTTTCAAGAAGCATTTGAACTCTATTGCTATGATACCTAGACATCTGCAAACGCTATTTCCCAGCAAGGAAGTGTCGCATTTACATTCATTTGAAGTGTAGACGAGGAATACATGACACTTCGCAAATCATATTATATCTTACCATGAAACATAGAAATGAGATGGCATATCGCGTTTTAAGAAGCATTAGAAAGCTATTGCTACGATACGTAGACATCTGCAAACGCTATTCCCTACCGAGGAAGTATCGCACTCACATTCATTTGAGGAATACATAACACTTCGCAAATCATGTTATATCTTACCATGAAACATAGAAATGAGATGCGATATCGCGTTTTAGGAAGATTTAGAAAGCTATTGCTTCGATACGTAGACATCTGCAAACGCTATTTCCTTGCAAGGAAGTGTCGCATTTGCATTCATTTGAATTGTTGACGAGGAATACATAACACTTCGCAAATCATATTATATCTTACCATGAAACATAGAAATGAGATGCGATATCGCGTTTTAAGAAGCATTAGAAATCTATTGCTACGATACGTAGACATCTGCAAACGCTATTTCCTTGCAAGGAAGTTTCGCATTTTCATTCATTTGAAGTGTAGACGAGGAATGCATAACACTTCGCAAATCATATTATATCTTACCATGAAACATAGAAATGAGATGCGATATCGAGTTTTAAGAATCATAAAAACTTTATTGCTACGATACGTAGACATCTGCAAACGCTATTTCCTTGCAAGGAAGTGTCGTATTTACAATCATTTGAATCGTAGACGAGGAATGCATAACACTTCGCAATGAATATTATATCTTATCATAAAACATAGATATGAGATGCAATATCTCGTTTTAACAAGCATTTGAACTCTATTGCTTCGATACGTAGACATCTGCAAACGCTATTTCCTTGCAAGGAAGTGTCACATTTGCATTCATTTGAATCGTATACGAGGAATGCATAACACTTCGCAATGAATATTATATCTTATCATGAATCATAGATATGAGATGCAATATCTCGTTTCAAGAAGCATTTGAACTCTACTGCTATGATACCTAGACATCTGCAGACGCTATTTCCTAGCAAGGAAGTGTAGCATTCACATTCATTTGAAGTGTAGACGAGGAATACATAACACTTCGCAAATCATATTATATCTTACCATGAAACATAGAAATGAGATGCGATATCGCGTTTTAAGAATCATAAAAACTCTATTGCTACGATACGTAGACATCTGCAAACGCTATTTCCTTGCAAGAAAGTGTCGCATTTACATTCATTTGAAGTGTAGACGAGGAATACATGACACTTCGCAAATCATATTATATCTTACCATGAAACATAGAAATGAGATGCGATATCGCGTTTTAGGAAGCTTTAGAAAGCTATTGCTTCGATACGTAGACATCTGCAAACGCTATTTCCTTGCAAGGAAGTGTCGCATTTGCATTCATTTGAAGTGTTGACGAGGAATACATAACACTTCGCAAATCATATTATATCTTACCATGAAACATAGAAATGAGATGCGATATCGCGTTTTAAGAAGCACTAGAAATCTATTGCTACGATACGTAGACCTCTGCAAACGCTATTTCCTTGCAAGGAAGTGTCGCATTTACATTCATTTGAATCGTAGACGAGGAATGCATAACACTTCGCAATGAATATTATATCTTACCATGAAACATAGAAATGAGATGCGATATCGAGTTTTAAGAATCATAAAAACTCTATTGCTACGATACGTAGACATCTGCAAACGCTATTTCCTTGCAAGGAAGTGTCGCATTTACATTCATTTGAATCGTAGACGAGGAATGCATAACACTTCGCAATGAATATTATATCTTTTCATGAAACATAGGAATGAGATGCGATATCGCGTTTTAAGAAGCATTAGAAATCTATTGCTACGATACGTAGACATCTGCAGACGCTATTTCCTTGCAAGGAAGTGTCGCATTTACATTCATTTGAAGTGTAGACGAGGAATACATGACACTTCGCAAATCATATTATATCTTACCATGAAACATAGAAATGAGATGGCATATCGCGTTTTAAGAAGCATTAGAAAGCTATTGCTACGATACGTAGACATCTGCAAACGCTATTTCCTAGCGAGGAAGTATCGCACTCACATTCATTTGAAGTGTAGACGAGGAATACATAACACTTCGCAAATCATATTATATCTTACCATGAAACATAGAAATGAGATGCGATATCGAGTTTTAAGAATCATAAAAACTCTATTGCTACGATACGTAGACATCTGCAAACGCTATTTCCTTGCAAGGAAGTGTCGCATTTACATTCATTTGAATCGTAGACGAGGAATGCATAACACTTCGCAATGAATATTATATCTTACCATGAAACATACAAATGAGATGCGATATCGCGTTTTAAGTAGCTTTAGAAAGCTATTGCTTCGATACGTAGACATCTGCAAACGCTATTTCCTTGCAAGGAAGTGTCGCATTCACAATCATTTGGAGTGTAGACGAGGAATACATAACACTTCGCAAATCATATTATATCTTACCATGAAATATAGAAATGAGATGCGATATCGAGTTTTAAGAATCATAAAAACTCTATTGCTACGATACGTAGACATCTGCAAACGCTATTTCCTTGCAAGGAAGTGTCGCATTTACATTCATTTGAAGTGTAGACGAGGAATACATAACACTTCGCAAATCATATTATATCTTACCATGAAACATAGAAATGAGATGCGATATCGCGTTTTAAGAATCATAAGAACTCTATTGCTACGATACGTAGACAACTGCAAACGCTATTTCTTTGCAAGGAAGTGTCGCATTTACATTCATTTGAAGTTGTAGACGAGGAATACATGACACTTCGCAAATCATATTATATCTTACCATGAAACGTAGATATGAGATGCAATATCTCGTTTTAAGAAGCATTTGAACTCTATTGCTACGATACCTAGACATCTGCAGACGCTATTTCCTAGCAAGGAACTATTGCATTTACATTCATTTGAAGTGTAGACGAGGAAAACATGACACTTCGCAAATCATATTATATCTTTCCATGAAACATAGAAATGTGATGCGATATCGCGTTTTAAGAAGCATTAGAAATCTATTGCTAAGATACGTAGACATCTGCAAACGCTATTTCTTTGCAAGGAAGTGTCGCATTTACATTCATATGAAGTGTAGACGAGGAATACACAACACTTCGCAAATCATATTATATCTTACCATGAAACATAGAAATGAGATGCGATATCGCGTTTTAAGAATCATAAGAACTCTATTGCTACGATACGCAGACATCTGCAATCGCAATTTCCTTGCAAGGAAGTGTCGCATTTACTTTCATTTGAATCGTAGACGAGGAATGCATAACACTTCGCAATGAATATTATATCATATCATGAAACATAGATATGGGATGCAATATCTCGTTTTAAGAAGCATTTGAACTCTATTGCTTCAATACGTAGACATCTGCAGACGCTATTTCCTAGCAAGGAGGTATCGCATTTACATTCATTTGAAGTGTAGACGAGGAATACATGACACTTCGCAAATCATATTATATCTTACCATAAAACATAGGAATGAGATGCAATATCGCGTTTTAAGAAGCATTAGAAATCCATTGCTACGATACGTAGACATCTGCAGACGCTATTTCCTTGCAAGGAAGTGTCGCATTTACATTCATTTGAATCGTATACGAGGAATGCATAACACTTCGCAATGAATATTATATCTTACCATGAAACATAGAAATGAGATGCGACATCGCGTATTAAGAAGCATTAGAACTCTATTGCTACGATAGGTAGACATCTGCAAACGCTATTTCCTTGCAAGGAAGTGTCGCATTTACATTGATTTGAAGTGTAGACGAGGAATACATGACACTTCACAAATTATATTATATCTTACCATGAAACATAGAAATGAGATGCGATATTGTGTTTTGAGAAGCATTAGAACTCTATTGCTACGATACCTAGACATCTGCAGACGCTATTTCCTAGCAAGGAAGTGTCGCATTTACATTAATTGAAGTGTAGACGAGCAATACATGACACTTCGCAAATCATATTATATCTTACCAAGAAACATAGAAATGAGATGCGATATCGCGTTTTAAGAATCATAAGAACTCTATTGCTACGATACGTAGACATCTGCAAACGCTATTTCCTAGCGAGGAAGTGTGGCATTCACGTTCATTTGAAGTGTAGACGAGGAATACATAACACTTCGCAAATCATATTATATCTTACCATGAAACATAGAAATGGGATGCGATATCGCGTTCTAAGAATCATAAAAACTCTATTGCTACGATACGTAGACATCTGCAAACGCTATTTCCTTGCAAGGAAGTGTCGCATTTACATTCATTTGAATCGTAGACGAGGAATGCATAACACTTCCAAATGAATACTATATCTTATCATAAAACATAGATATGAGATGCAATATCTCGTTTTAACAAGCATTTGAACTCTATTGCTTCGATACGTAGACATCTGCAAACGCTATTACCTTGCAAGGAAGTGTCGCATTTGCATTCATTTGAATCGTATAAGAGGAATGCATAACACTTCGCAATGAATATTATATCTTATCACGAATCATAGAAATGAGATGCGATATCGCGTTTTAAGAATCATAAGAACTCTATTGCTACGATACGCAGACATCTGCAAACGCTATTTCCTAGCTAGGAAGTGTGGCATTCACATTCATTTGAAGTGTAGACGAGGAATACATAACACTTCGCAAATCATATTATATCTTACCATCAAACATAGAAATGGGATGCAATATAGCGTTTTAAGAATCATAAAAACCCTATTGCTACGATACGTAGACATCTGCAAACGCTATTTCCTTGCAAGGAAGTGTCGCATTTACATTCATTTGAATCGTAGACGAGGAATGCATAACACTTCCAAATGAATATTATATCTTATCATAAAACATAGATATGAGATGCAATATCTCGTTTTAACAAGCATTTGAACTCTATTGCATCGATACGTAGGCATCTGCAAACGCTATTTCCTTGCAAGGAAGTGTCGCATTTGCATTCATTTGAATCGTATACGAGGAATGCATAACACTTCGCAATGAATATTATATCTTATCATGAAACATAGATATGAGATGCAATATCTCGTTATAAGAAGCATTTGAACTCTATTGCTTCGATACGTAGACATCTGCAAACGCTATTTCCTTGCAAGGAAGTGTCGCATTTACATTCATTTGAAGTGTAGACGAGGAATACATGACACTTCACTAATCATATTATATCTTACCATGAAACATAGAAATGAGATGCGATATTGTGTTTTGAGAAGCATTAGACCCCTATCGCTACGATACATAGACATCTGCAAACGCTATTTCCTTTCAAGGAAGTGTCGCATTTACATTAATTTGAAGTGTAGACGAGGAGTACATAACACTTCGCAAATCATATTATATCTTACCATAAAACATAGAAATGAGATGCGATAACGCGTTTTAAGAATCATAAGAACTCTATTGCTTCGACACGTAGACATCTGCAAACGCTATTTCCTTGCAAGGAAGTGTCGCATTTACATTCATTTGAATCGTATACGAGGAATGCATAACACTTCGCTATGAATATTATATCTTATCATGAAACATAGATATGAGATGCAATATCTCGTTTTAAGAAGCATTTGAACTCTATTGCTACGATACCTAGATATCTGCAGACGCTATTTCCTAGCAAGGAAGTATCGCATTTACATTCATTTGAAGTGTAGACGAGGAATACATGACACTTCGCAAATCATATTATATCTTTCCATGAAACATAGAAATGAGATGCGATATCGCGTTTTAAGAAGCATCAGAAATCTGTTGCTAAGATACGTAGACATCTGCAAACGCTATTTCTTTGCAAGGAAGTGTCGCATTTACATTCATATGAAGTGTAGACGAGGAATGCACAACACTTCGCAAATCATATTATATCTTACCATGAAACATAGAAATGAGATGCGATATCGCGTTTTAAGAATCATAAGAACTCTATTGCTACGATACGTAGACATCTGCAATCGCAATTACCTTGCAAGGATGTGTGGCATTTACTTTCATTTGAATCGTAGACGAGGAATGCATAACACTTCGCAATGAATGTTATATCCTATCATGAAACATAGATATGAGAAGCAATATCTCGTTTTAAGAAGCATTTGAACTCTATTGCTTCGATACGTAGACATCTGCAAACGCTATTTCCTTGCAAGGAAGTGTCGCATTTACATTCATTTGAAGTGTAGACGAGGAATACATGACACTTCACTAATCATATTATATCTTACCATGAAACATAGAATTGAGATGCGATATCGCGTTTTAAGAATCATAAGAACTCCATTGCTACGATACATAGACATCTGCAAACGCTATTTCCTTTCAAGGAAGTGTCGCATTTACATTCATTTGAAGTGCAGACGAGGAATACATAACACTTCGCAAGTCATATTATATCTTACCATGAAACATAGAAATGAGATGCGATATCGCGTTTTAAGAAGCATTAGAAATGTATTGATACGATACCTAGACATCTGCAGACACTATTTCCTAGCAAGGAAGTGTCGCATTTACATTCATTTGAAGTGTAGACGAGGAATACATGACACTTCGCAAATCATATTATATCTTACCATGAAGCATAAAAATGAGATGCGATATCACGTTTTAAGAAGCATTAGAACACTATTGCTACGATAGGTAGACATTTGCAAACGCTATTTCGTGGCAAGGAAGTGTCACATTTACATTCATTCGAATCGTAGACGAGGAATGCATAACACTTCCAAATGAATATTATATCATATCATAAAACATAGATATGAGATGCAATATCTCGTTTTAACAAGCATTTGAACTCTATTGCTTCGATACGTAGACATCTGCAATCGCTATTTCCTTGCAAGGAAGTGTCGCATTTGCATTCGTTTGAATCGTATAAGAGGAATGCATAACACTTCGCAATGAATATTATATCTTATCATGAAACATAGATATGAGATGCAATATCTCGTTTTAAGAAGCATTTGAACTCTATTGCTTCGATACGTAGACATCTGCAAACGCTATTTCCTTGCTAAGAAGTGTCGCATTTACATTCACTTGAAGTGTAGACGAGGAATACATAACACTTCGCAAATCATATTATATCTTACCATGAAACATAGAAATGAGATGCGATATCGCGTTTTAAGAAGCATTAGAAAGCTATTGCTACGATACGTAGACATCTGCAAACGCTATTTCCTAGCGAGGAAGTATCGCATTCACATTCATTTGAAGTGTAGACGAGGAATACATAACACTTCGCAAATCATATTATATCTTACCATGAAACATAGAATTGAGATGCGATATCGCATTTTAAGGATCATAAGAACTCTATTGCTACGATACCTAGTCATCTGCAGACTCTATTTCCTAGCAAGGAAGTGTCGCATTTACATTCATTTGAAGTGTAGACGAGGAATACATAACACTTCGCAAATCATATTATATCTTACCATGAAACATAGAAATGAGATGCGATATCGCGTTTTAAGAAGCATTAGAACTCTATTGCTTCGATACGTAGACATCTGCAAACGCTATTTCCTTGCAAGGAAGTGTCGCATTTACGTTCATTTGAATCGTAGACGAGGAATACAAGACACTTCGCAAATCATATTATATCTTACCATGAAACATAGAATTGAGATGCGATATCGCGTTTTAAGCATCATAAGAACTCCATTGCTACGATACGTAGACATCTGCAGACGCTATTTCCTAGCAAGGAAGTGTCGCATTTACATTCATTTGAAGTGTAGACGAGAAATACATGACACTTCGCAAATCATGTTATATCTTACCATGAAACATAGAAATGAGATGCGATATCGCGTTTTAAGAAGCATTAGAAATCTATTGATACGATACCTAGACATCTGCAGACACTATTTCCTAGCAAGGAAGTGTCGCATTTACATTCATTTGAAGTGTAGACGAGGAATACATGACACTTCGCAAATCATATTATATCTTACCATGAAGCATAAAAATGAGATGCGATATCACGTTTTAAGAAGCATTAGAACACTATTGCTACGATAGGTAGACATTTGCAAACGCTATTTCGTGGCAAGGAAGTGTCACATTTACATTCATTTGAATCGTAGACGAGGAATGCATAACACTTCCAAATGAATATTATATCATATCATAAAACATAGATATGAGATGCAATATCTCGTTTTAACAAGCATTTGAACTCTATTGCTTCGATACGTAGACATCTGCAATCGCTATTTCCTTGCAAGGAAGTGTCGCATTTGCATTCGTTTGAATCGTATAAGAGGAATGCATAACACTTCGCAATGAATATTATATCTTATCATGAAACATAGATATGAGATGCAATATCTCGTTTTAAGAAGCATTTGAACTCTATTGCTTCGATACGTAGACATCTGCAAACGCTATTTCCTTGCTAAGAAGTGTCGCATTTACATTCACTTGAAGTGTAGACGAGGAATACATAACACTTCGCAAATCATATTATATCTTACCATGAAACATAGAAATGAGATGCGATATCGCGTTTTAAGAAGCATTAGAAAGCTATTGCTACGATACGTAGACATCTGCAAACGCTATTTCCTAGCGAGGAAGTATCGCATTCACATTCATTTGAAGTGTAGACGAGGAATACATAACACTTCGCAAATCATATTATATCTTACCATGAAACATAGAATTGAGATGCGATATCGCATTTTAAGGATCATAAGAACTCTATTGCTACGATACCTAGTCATCTGCAGACTCTATTTCCTAGCAAGGAAGTGTCGCATTTACATTCATTTGAAGTGTAGACGAGGAATACATAACACTTCGCAAATCATATTATATCTTACCATGAAACATAGAAATGAGATGCGATATCGCGTTTTAAGAAGCATTAGAACTCTATTGCTACGATAGGTAGACATCTGTAAACGCTATTTCCTTGCAAGGAAGTGTCGCATTTACATTCATTTGTATCGTAGACGAGGAATGCATAACACTTCGCAATGAATATTATATCTTTTCATGAAACATAGGAATGAGATGCGATATCGCGTTTTAAGAAGCATTAGAAATCTATTGCTACGATACGTAGACATCTGCAGACGCTATTTCCTTGCAAGGAAGTGTCGCATTTACATTCATTTGAAGTGTAGACGAGGAATACATGACACTTCGCAAATCATATTATATCTTACCATGAAACATAGAAATGAGATGGCATATCGCGTTTTAAGAAGCATTAGAAAGCTATTGCTACGATACGTAGACATCTGCAAACGCTATTTCCTAGCGAGGAAGTATCGCACTCACATTCATTTGAAGTGTAGACGAGGAATACATAACACTTCGCAAATCATATTATATCTTACCATGAAACATAGAAATGAGATGCGATATCGAGTTTTAAGAATCATAAAAACTCTATTGCTACGATACGTAGACATCTGCAAACGCTATTTCCTTGCAAGGAAGTGTCGCATTTACATTCATTTGAATCGTAGACGAGGAATGCATAACACTTCGCAATGAATATTATATCTTACCATGAAACATACAAATGAGATGCGATATCGCGTTTTAAGTAGCTTTAGAAAGCTATTGCTTCGATACGTAGACATCTGCAAACGCTATTTCCTTGCAAGGAAGTGTCGCATTCACAATCATTTGGAGTGTAGACGAGGAATACATAACACTTCGCAAATCATATTATATCTTACCATGAAATATAGAAATGAGATGCGATATCGAGTTTTAAGAATCATAAAAACTCTATTGCTACGATACGTAGACATCTGCAAACGCTATTTCCTTGCAAGGAAGTGTCGCATTTACATTCATTTGAAGTGTAGACGAGGAATACATAACACTTCGCAAATCATATTATATCTTACCATGAAACATAGAAATGAGATGCGATATCGCGTTTTAAGAATCATAAGAACTCTATTGCTACGATACGTAGACAACTGCAAACGCTATTTCTTTGCAAGGAAGTGTCGCATTTACATTCATTTGAAGTTGTAGACGAGGAATACATGACACTTCGCAAATCATATTATATCTTACCATGAAACGTAGATATGAGATGCAATATCTCGTTTTAAGAAGCATTTGAACTCTATTGCTACGATACCTAGACATCTGCAGACGCTATTTCCTAGCAAGGAACTATTGCATTTACATTCATTTGAAGTGTAGACGAGGAAAACATGACACTTCGCAAATCATATTATATCTTTCCATGAAACATAGAAATGTGATGCGATATCGCGTTTTAAGAAGCATTAGAAATCTATTGCTAAGATACGTAGACATCTGCAAACGCTATTTCTTTGCAAGGAAGTGTCGCATTTACATTCATATGAAGTGTAGACGAGGAATACACAACACTTCGCAAATCATATTATATCTTACCATGAAACATAGAAATGAGATGCGATATCGCGTTTTAAGAATCATAAGAACTCTATTGCTACGATACGCAGACATCTGCAATCGCAATTTCCTTGCAAGGAAGTGTCGCATTTACTTTCATTTGAATCGTAGACGAGGAATGCATAACACTTCGCAATGAATATTATATCATATCATGAAACATAGATATGGGATGCAATATCTCGTTTTAAGAAGCATTTGAACTCTATTGCTTCAATACGTAGACATCTGCAGACGCTATTTCCTAGCAAGGAGGTATCGCATTTACATTCATTTGAAGTGTAGACGAGGAATACATGACACTTCGCAAATCATATTATATCTTACCATAAAACATAGGAATGAGATGCAATATCGCGTTTTAAGAAGCATTAGAAATCCATTGCTACGATACGTAGACATCTGCAGACGCTATTTCCTTGCAAGGAAGTGTCGCATTTACATTCATTTGAATCGTATACGAGGAATGCATAACACTTCGCAATGAATATTATATCTTACCATGAAACATAGAAATGAGATGCGACATCGCGTATTAAGAAGCATTAGAACTCTATTGCTACGATAGGTAGACATCTGCAAACGCTATTTCCTTGCAAGGAAGTGTCGCATTTACATTGATTTGAAGTGTAGACGAGGAATACATGACACTTCACAAATTATATTATATCTTACCATGAAACATAGAAATGAGATGCGATATTGTGTTTTGAGAAGCATTAGAACTCTATTGCTACGATACCTAGACATCTGCAGACGCTATTTCCTAGCAAGGAAGTGTCGCATTTACATTAATTGAAGTGTAGACGAGCAATACATGACACTTCGCAAATCATATTATATCTTACCAAGAAACATAGAAATGAGATGCGATATCGCGTTTTAAGAATCATAAGAACTCTATTGCTACGATACGTAGACATCTGCAAACGCTATTTCCTAGCGAGGAAGTGTGGCATTCACGTTCATTTGAAGTGTAGACGAGGAATACATAACACTTCGCAAATCATATTATATCTTACCATGAAACATAGAAATGGGATGCGATATCGCGTTCTAAGAATCATAAAAACTCTATTGCTACGATACGTAGACATCTGCAAACGCTATTTCCTTGCAAGGAAGTGTCGCATTTACATTCATTTGAATCGTAGACGAGGAATGCATAACACTTCCAAATGAATACTATATCTTATCATAAAACATAGATATGAGATGCAATATCTCGTTTTAACAAGCATTTGAACTCTATTGCTTCGATACGTAGACATCTGCAAACGCTATTACCTTGCAAGGAAGTGTCGCATTTGCATTCATTTGAATCGTATAAGAGGAATGCATAACACTTCGCAATGAATATTATATCTTATCACGAATCATAGAAATGAGATGCGATATCGCGTTTTAAGAATCATAAGAACTCTATTGCTACGATACGCAGACATCTGCAAACGCTATTTCCTAGCTAGGAAGTGTGGCATTCACATTCATTTGAAGTGTAGACGAGGAATACATAACACTTCGCAAATCATATTATATCTTACCATCAAACATAGAAATGGGATGCAATATAGCGTTTTAAGAATCATAAAAACCCTATTGCTACGATACGTAGACATCTGCAAACGCTATTTCCTTGCAAGGAAGTGTCGCATTTACATTCATTTGAATCGTAGACGAGGAATGCATAACACTTCCAAATGAATATTATATCTTATCATAAAACATAGATATGAGATGCAATATCTCGTTTTAACAAGCATTTGAACTCTATTGCATCGATACGTAGGCATCTGCAAACGCTATTTCCTTGCAAGGAAGTGTCGCATTTGCATTCATTTGAATCGTATACGAGGAATGCATAACACTTCGCAATGAATATTATATCTTATCATGAAACATAGATATGAGATGCAATATCTCGTTATAAGAAGCATTTGAACTCTATTGCTTCGATACGTAGACATCTGCAAACGCTATTTCCTTGCAAGGAAGTGTCGCATTTACATTCATTTGAAGTGTAGACGAGGAATACATGACACTTCACTAATCATATTATATCTTACCATGAAACATAGAAATGAGATGCGATATTGTGTTTTGAGAAGCATTAGACCCCTATCGCTACGATACATAGACATCTGCAAACGCTATTTCCTTTCAAGGAAGTGTCGCATTTACATTAATTTGAAGTGTAGACGAGGAGTACATAACACTTCGCAAATCATATTATATCTTACCATAAAACATAGAAATGAGATGCGATAACGCGTTTTAAGAATCATAAGAACTCTATTGCTTCGACACGTAGACATCTGCAAACGCTATTTCCTTGCAAGGAAGTGTCGCATTTACATTCATTTGAATCGTATACGAGGAATGCATAACACTTCGCTATGAATATTATATCTTATCATGAAACATAGATATGAGATGCAATATCTCGTTTTAAGAAGCATTTGAACTCTATTGCTACGATACCTAGATATCTGCAGACGCTATTTCCTAGCAAGGAAGTATCGCATTTACATTCATTTGAAGTGTAGACGAGGAATACATGACACTTCGCAAATCATATTATATCTTTCCATGAAACATAGAAATGAGATGCGATATCGCGTTTTAAGAAGCATCAGAAATCTGTTGCTAAGATACGTAGACATCTGCAAACGCTATTTCTTTGCAAGGAAGTGTCGCATTTACATTCATATGAAGTGTAGACGAGGAATGCACAACACTTCGCAAATCATATTATATCTTACCATGAAACATAGAAATGAGATGCGATATCGCGTTTTAAGAATCATAAGAACTCTATTGCTACGATACGTAGACATCTGCAATCGCAATTACCTTGCAAGGATGTGTGGCATTTACTTTCATTTGAATCGTAGACGAGGAATGCATAACACTTCGCAATGAATGTTATATCCTATCATGAAACATAGATATGAGAAGCAATATCTCGTTTTAAGAAGCATTTGAACTCTATTGCTTCGATACGTAGACATCTGCAAACGCTATTTCCTTGCAAGGAAGTGTCGCATTTACATTCATTTGAAGTGTAGACGAGGAATACATGACACTTCACTAATCATATTATATCTTACCATGAAACATAGAATTGAGATGCGATATCGCGTTTTAAGAATCATAAGAACTCCATTGCTACGATACATAGACATCTGCAAACGCTATTTCCTTTCAAGGAAGTGTCGCATTTACATTCATTTGAAGTGCAGACGAGGAATACATAACACTTCGCAAGTCATATTATATCTTACCATGAAACATAGAAATGAGATGCGATATCGCGTTTTAAGAAGCATTAGAAATGTATTGATACGATACCTAGACATCTGCAGACACTATTTCCTAGCAAGGAAGTGTCGCATTTACATTCATTTGAAGTGTAGACGAGGAATACATGACACTTCGCAAATCATATTATATCTTACCATGAAGCATAAAAATGAGATGCGATATCACGTTTTAAGAAGCATTAGAACACTATTGCTACGATAGGTAGACATTTGCAAACGCTATTTCGTGGCAAGGAAGTGTCACATTTACATTCATTCGAATCGTAGACGAGGAATGCATAACACTTCCAAATGAATATTATATCATATCATAAAACATAGATATGAGATGCAATATCTCGTTTTAACAAGCATTTGAACTCTATTGCTTCGATACGTAGACATCTGCAATCGCTATTTCCTTGCAAGGAAGTGTCGCATTTGCATTCGTTTGAATCGTATAAGAGGAATGCATAACACTTCGCAATGAATATTATATCTTATCATGAAACATAGATATGAGATGCAATATCTCGTTTTAAGAAGCATTTGAACTCTATTGCTTCGATACGTAGACATCTGCAAACGCTATTTCCTTGCTAAGAAGTGTCGCATTTACATTCACTTGAAGTGTAGACGAGGAATACATAACACTTCGCAAATCATATTATATCTTACCATGAAACATAGAAATGAGATGCGATATCGCGTTTTAAGAAGCATTAGAAAGCTATTGCTACGATACGTAGACATCTGCAAACGCTATTTCCTAGCGAGGAAGTATCGCATTCACATTCATTTGAAGTGTAGACGAGGAATACATAACACTTCGCAAATCATATTATATCTTACCATGAAACATAGAATTGAGATGCGATATCGCATTTTAAGGATCATAAGAACTCTATTGCTACGATACCTAGTCATCTGCAGACTCTATTTCCTAGCAAGGAAGTGTCGCATTTACATTCATTTGAAGTGTAGACGAGGAATACATAACACTTCGCAAATCATATTATATCTTACCATGAAACATAGAAATGAGATGCGATATCGCGTTCTAAGAAGCATTAGAACTCTATTGCTTCGATACGTAGACATCTGCAAACGCTATTTCCTTGCAAGGAAGTGTCGCATTTACGTTCATTTGAATCGTAGACGAGGAATACAAGACACTTCGCAAATCATATTATATCTTACCATGAAACATAGAATTGAGATGCGATATCGCGTTTTAAGCATCATAAGAACTCCATTGCTACGATACGTAGACATCTGCAGACGCTATTTCCTAGCAAGGAAGTGTCGCATTTACATTCATTTGAAGTGTAGACGAGAAATACATGACACTTCGCAAATCATGTTATATCTTACCATGAAACATAGAAATGAGATGCGATATCGCGTTTTAAGAAGCATTAGAAATCTATTGATACGATACCTAGACATCTGCAGACACTATTTCCTAGCAAGGAAGTGTCGCATTTACATTCATTTGAAGTGTAGACGAGGAATACATGACACTTCGCAAATCATATTATATCTTACCATGAAGCATAAAAATGAGATGCGATATCACGTTTTAAGAAGCATTAGAACACTATTGCTACGATAGGTAGACATTTGCAAACGCTATTTCGTGGCAAGGAAGTGTCACATTTACATTCATTTGAATCGTAGACGAGGAATGCATAACACTTCCAAATGAATATTATATCATATCATAAAACATAGATATGAGATGCAATATCTCGTTTTAACAAGCATTTGAACTCTATTGCTTCGATACGTAGACATCTGCAATCGCTATTTCCTTGCAAGGAAGTGTCGCATTTGCATTCGTTTGAATCGTATAAGAGGAATGCATAACACTTCGCAATGAATATTATATCTTATCATGAAACATAGATATGAGATGCAATATCTCGTTTTAAGAAGCATTTGAACTCTATTGCTTCGATACGTAGACATCTGCAAACGCTATTTCCTTGCTAAGAAGTGTCGCATTTACATTCACTTGAAGTGTAGACGAGGAATACATAACACTTCGCAAATCATATTATATCTTACCATGAAACATAGAAATGAGATGCGATATCGCGTTTTAAGAAGCATTAGAAAGCTATTGCTACGATACGTAGACATCTGCAAACGCTATTTCCTAGCGAGGAAGTATCGCATTCACATTCATTTGAAGTGTAGACGAGGAATACATAACACTTCGCAAATCATATTATATCTTACCATGAAACATAGAATTGAGATGCGATATCGCATTTTAAGGATCATAAGAACTCTATTGCTACGATACCTAGTCATCTGCAGACTCTATTTCCTAGCAAGGAAGTGTCGCATTTACATTCATTTGAAGTGTAGACGAGGAATACATAACACTTCGCAAATCATATTATATCTTACCATGAAACATAGAAATGAGATGCGATATCGCGTTTTAAGAAGCATTAGAACTCTATTGCTACGATAGGTAGACATCTGTAAACGCTATTTCCTTGCAAGGAAGTGTCGCATTTACATTCATTTGTATCGTAGACGAGGAATGCATAACACTTCGCAATGAATATTATATCTTATCATGAAACATAGATATGAGATGCAATATCTCGTTTTAAGAAGCATTTGAACTCTATTGCTTCGATACGTAGACATCTGCAAACTCTATTTCCTTGCTAGGAAGTGTCGCATTTACATTCGCTTCAAGTGTAGACGAGGAATACATAACACTTCGCAAATCATATTATATCTTACCATGAAACATAGAAATCTGATGCAATATCTCGATTTAAGAAGCATTTGATCTCTATTGCTTCGATACGTAGACATCTGCAAACGCTATTTCCTTGCAAGGAAGTGTCGCATTTACGTTCATTTGAATCGTAGACGAGGAATACAAGACACTTCGCAAATCATATTATATCTTACCATGAAACATAGAATTGAGATGCGATATCGCGTTTTAAGCATCATAAGAACTCCATTGCTACGATACGTAGACATCTGCAGACGCTATTTCCTAGCAAGGAAGTGTCGCATTTACATTCATTTGAAGTGTAGACGAGAAATACATGACACTTCGCAAATCATGTTATATCTTACCATGAAAGATAGAAATGAGATGCGATATCGCGTTTTAAGAAGCATTAGAAAGCTAATGCTACGATACGTAGACATCTGCAAACGCTATTTCCTAGCGAGGAAGTATCGCATTCACATTCATTTGAAGTGTAGACGAGGAATACATAACACTTCGCAAATCATATTATATCTTACCATGAAACATAGAATAGAGATGCGATATCGCGTTTTAAGAATCATAAGAACTCCATTGCTACGATACGTAGACATCTGCAAACGCTATTTCCTTGCAAGGAAGTGTCGCATTCACAATCATTTGGAGTGTAGACGAGGAATACATAACACTTCGCAAATCATATTATATCTTCCCATGAAATATAGAAATGAGATGCGATATCGAGTTTTAAGAATCATAAAGACTCTATTGCTACGATACGTAGACATCTGCAAACGCTATTTCCTTGCAAGTAAGTGTCGCATTTACATTCATTTGAATCGTAGACGAGGAATGCATAACACTTCGCAATGAATATTATATCTTACCATGAAACATAGAAATGAGATGCCATATCGCGTTTTAAGAAGCATTAGAAAGCTATTGCTACGATACGTAGACATCTGCAAACGCTACTTCCTAGCGAGGAAGTATCGCACTCACATTCATTTGAAGTGTAGACGAGAAATACATAACACTTCGCAAATCATGTTATATTTTACCATGAAACATAGAAATGAAATGCGATATCGCGTTTTAAGAAGCATTGGGAATCTATTGCTACAATACGTAGACATCTGCAAACGCTATTTCTTTGCAAGGAAGTGTCGCATTTACATTCATTTGAAGTGTAGACGAGGAATACATAACACTTCGCAAATCATATTATATCTTACCATGAAACATAGAAATGAGATGCGATATCGCGTCTTAAGAAGCATTAGAACTCTATTGCTACGATAGGTAGACATCTGTAAACGCTATTTCCTTGCAAGGAAGTGTCGCATTTACATTCATTTGTATCGTATACGAGGAATGCATAACACTTCGCAATGAATATTATATCTTATCATGAAACATAGATATGAGATGCAGTATCCCGTTTTAAGAAGCATTTGAACTCTATTGCTACAATACGTAGACATCTGCAAACGCTATTTCTTTGCAAGGAAGTGTCGCATTTACATTCATTTGAAGTGTAGACGAGGAATACATAACACTTCGCAAATCATATTATATCTTACCATGAAACATAGAAATGAGATGCGATATCGCGTTTTAAGAAGCATTAGAACTCTATTGCTTCGATACGTAGACATCTGCAAACTCTATTTCCTTGCTAGGAAGTGTCGCATTTACATTCACTTCAAGTGGAGACGAGGAATACATAACACTTCGCAAATCATATTATATCTTACCATGAAACATAGAAATGAGATGCAATATCTCGATTTAAGAAGCATTTGATCTCTATTGCTTCGATACGTAGACATCTGCAAACGCTATTTCCTTGCAAGGAAGTGTCGCATTTACGTTCATTTGAATCGTAGACGAGGAATACAAGACACTTCGCAAATCATATTATATCTTACCATGAAACATAGAATTGAGATGCGATATCGCGTTTTAAGAATCATAAGAACTCCATTGCTACGATACGCAGACATCTGCAAACGCTATTTCCTTGCAAGGAAGTGTCGCATTTACGTTCATTTGAATCGTAGACGAGGAATACAAGACACTTCGCAAATCATATTATATCTTACCATGAAACATAGAAATGAGATGCGATATCGCGTTTTAAGAAGCTTTAGAAAGCTATTGCTTCGATACGTAGACATCTGCAAACGCTATTTCCTTGCAAGGAAGTGTCGCATTTGCATTCATTTGAAGTGTTGACGAGGAATACATAACACTTCGCAAATCATATTATATCTTACCATGAAACATAGAAATGAGATGCGATATCGCGTTTTAAGAAGCATTAGAAATCTATTGCTACGATACGTAGACATCTGCAAACGCTATTTCCTTGCAAGGAAGTTTCGCATTTACATTCATTTGAAGTGTAGACGAGGAATGCATAGCACTTCGCAAATCATATTATATCTTACCATGAAACATAGAAATGAGATGCGATATCGCGTTTTAAGAAGCATTAGAAAGCTATTGCTACGATACGTAGACATCTGCAAACGCTATTTCCTAGCGAGGAAGTATCGCATACACATTCATTTGAAGTGTAGACGAGGAATACATAACACTTCGCAAATCATGTTATATCTTACCATGAAACATAGAAATGAGATGCGATATCGCGTTTTAAGAAGCATTAGGAATCCATTGCTACGATACGTAGACATCTGCAAACGCCATTTCTTTGCAAGGAAGTGTCGCATTTACATTCATTTGAATCGTAGACGAGGAGTGCATAACACTTCGCAATGAATATTATATCTTATCATGAAACATAGATATGAGATGCAATATCTCGTTTTAAGAAGCATTTGAACTCTCTATTGCTTCGATACGTAGACATCTGCAAACGCTATTTCTTTGCTAGGAAGTGTCGCATTTACATCCACTTGAAGTGTAGACGAGGAATACATAACACTTCGCAAATCATATTATATCTTACCATGAAACATAGAAATGCGATGCGATATCGCGTTTTAAGGATCATAAGAACTCTATTGCTACGATACCTAGACATCTGCAGACGCTATTTCCTAGCAAGGAAGTGTCGCATTTACATTCATTTGAAGTGTAGACGAGAAATACATGACACTTCGCAAATCATGTTATATCTTACCATGAAAGATAGAAATGAGATGCGATATCGCGTTTTAAGAAGCATTAGAAAGCTAATGCTACGATACGTAGACATCTGCAAACGCTATTTCCTAGCGAGGAAGTATCGCATTCACATTCATTTGAAGTGTAGACGAGGAATACGTAACACTTCGCAAATCATATTATATCTTACCATGAAACATAGAAATGAGATGCGATATCGCGTTTTAAGAAGCATTAGAACTCTATCGCTACGATACCTAGACATCTGCAGACACTATTTCCTAGCAAGGAAGTGCCGCATTTACATTCATTTGAAGTGTAGAGGAGGAATATATAACACTTCGCAAATCATATTATATCTTACCATGAAACATAGAAATGAGATGCGATATCGCGTTTAAGAAGCATTAGAACTCTATCGCTACGATACCTAGACATCTGCAGACACTATTTCCTTGCAAGGAAGTTTCGCATTTTCATTCATTTGAAGTGTAGATTAGGAATGCATAACACTTCGCAAATCATATTATATCTTACCATGAAACATAGAAATGAGATGCGATATCGCGTTTTAAGAAGCATTAGAATGCTATTGCTACGATACGTAGACATCTGCAAACGCTATTCCTTGCAAGGAAGTGTCGCATTTACATTCATTTGAAGTGTAGACGAGGAATACATGACACTTCGCAAATCATACTATATCTTACCATGAAACATAGAAATGAGATGCGATATCGCGTTTTAAGAAGCTTTAGAAAGCTATTGCTTCGATACGTAGACATCTGCAAACGCTATTTCCTTGCAAGGAAGTGTCGCATTTGCATTCATTTGAAGTGTTGACGAGGAATACATAACACTTCGCGAATCATATTATATCTTACCATGAAACATAGAAATGAGATGCGATATCGCGTTTTAAGAAGCATTAGATATCTATTGCTACGATACGTAGACATCTGCAAATGCTATTTCCTTGCAAGGAAGTTTCGCATTTACATTCATTTGTATCGTAGACGAGGAATGCATAACACTTCGCAATGAATATTATATCTTATCATGAAACATAGATATGAGATGCGATATCGCGTTTTGAGAAGCATTGGGAATCTATTGCTACAATACGTAGACATCTGCAAACGCTATTTCTTTGCAAGGAAGTGTCGCATTTACATTCATTTGAAGTGTAGACGAGGAATACATAACACTTCGCAAATCATATTATATTTTACCTCGAAACATAGAAATGAGATGCGATATCGCGTTTTAAGAAGCATTAGAACTCTATTGCTACGATAGGTAGACATCTGTTAACGCTATTTCCTTGCAAGGAAGTGTCGCATTTACATTCATTTGTATCGTAGACGAGGAATGCATAACACTTCGCAATGAATATTATATCTTATCATGAAACATAGATATGAGATGCAATATCTCGTTTTAAGAAGCATTAGAACTCTATTGCTTCGATACGTAGACATCTGCAAACTCTATTTCCTTGCTAGGAAGTGTCGCATTTACGTTCATTTGAATCGTAGACGAGGAATACAAGACACTTCGCAAATCATATTACATCTTACCATGAAACATAGAATTGAGATGCGATATCGCGTTTTAAGAATCATAAGAACTCCATTGCTACGATACGTAGACATCTGCAAACGCTATTTCCTAGCGAGGAAGTGTCGCGTTCACATTCCTTTGAAGTGTAGACGAGGAATACAAGAGACTTCGCAAATCATATTATATCTTACCATGAAACATAGAAATGAGATGCGATATCGCGTTTTAAGAATCATAAAAACTCTATTGCTACGATACGTAGACATCTGCAAACGCTATTTCCTAGCGAGGAAGTGTGGCATTCACATTCATTTGAAGTGTAGACGAGGAATACATAACACTTCGCAAATCATATTATGTCTTACCATGAAACATAGAATTGAGATGCGATATCGCGTTTTAAGAATCATAAGAACTCCATTGCTACGATACGTAGACATCTGCAAACGCTATTTCCTAGCGAGGAAGTGTCGCGTTCACATTCCTTTGAAGTGTAGACGAGGAATACAAGAGACTTCGCAAATCATATTATATCTTACCATGAAACATAGAAATGAGATGCGATATCGCGTTTTAAGAATCATAAAAACTCTATTGCTACGATACGTAGACATCTGCAAACGCTATTTCCTAGCGAGGAAGTATGGCATTCACATTCATTTGAAGTGTAGACGAGGAATACATAACACTTCGCAAATCATATTATATCTTACCATGAAACATAGAATAGAGATGCGATATCGCGTTTTAAGAATCATAAGAACTCCATTGCTACGATACGTAGACATCTGCAAACGCTATTTCCTTGCAAGGAAGTGTCGCATTCACAATCATTTGGAGTGTAGACGAGGAATACATAACACTTCGCAAATCATATTATATCTTACCATGAAATATAGAAATGAGATGCGATATCGAGTTTTAAGAATCATCAAGACTCTATTGCTACGATACGTAGACATCTGCAAACGCTATTTCCTAGCGAGGAAGTGTGGCATTCACATTCATTTGAAGTGTAGACGAGGAATACATAACACTTCGCAAATCACATTATGTCTTACCATGAAACATAGAATTGAGATGCGACATCGCGTTTTAAGAATCATAAGAACTCCATTGCTACGATACGTAGACATCTGCAAACGCTATTTCCTAGCGAGGAAGTGTCGCGTTCACATTCCTTTGAAGTGTAGACGAGGAATACAAGAGACTTCGCAAATCATATTATATCTTACCATGAAACATAGAAATGAGATGCGGTATCGCGTTTTAAGAATCATAAAAACTCTATTGCTACGATACGTAGACATCTGCAAACGCTATTTCCTAGCGAGGAAGTGTGGCATTCACATTCATTTGAAGTGTAGGCGAGGAATACATAACACTTCGCAAATCATATTATATCTTACCATGAAACATAGAAATGAGATGCGATATCGCGTTTTAAGAAGCATTAGATAGCTACTGCTACGATACGTAGACATCTGCAAACGCTATTTCCTAGCGAGGAAGTATCGCATTCACATTCATTTGAATCGTATACGAGGAATGCATAACACTTCGCAATGAATATTATATCTTATCATGAAACATAGATATGAGATGCAATATCTCGTTTTAAGAAGCATTTGAACTCTATTGCTTCGATACGTAGACATCTGCAAACGCTATTTCCTTGCTAGGAAGTGTCGCATTTACAATCACTTGAAGTGTAGACGAGGAATACATAACACTTCGCAAATCATATTATATCTTACCATGAAACATAGAAATGAGATGCGATATCGCGTTTTAAGAAGCATTAGATAGCTACTGCTACGATACGTAGACATCTGCAAACGCTATTTCCTAGCGAGGAAGTATCGCATTCACATTCATTTGAATCGTATACGAGGAATGCATAACACTTCGCAATGAATATTATATCTTATCATGAAACATAAATATGAGATGCAATATCCCGTTTTAAGAAGCATTTGAACTCTATTGCTTCGATACGTAGACATCTGCAAACGCTATTTCCTAGTAAGGAAGTGTCGCATTTACATTCATTTGAAGTGTAGACGAGGAATACATAACGCTTCGCAAATCATATTATATCTTACCATGAAACATAGAAATGCGATGCGATATCGCGTTTTAAGAGGCATTAGAAAGCTATTGCTACGATACGTAGACATCTGCAAACGCTATTTCCTAGCGAGGAAGTATCGCATACACATTCATTTGAAGTGTAGACGAGGAATACATAACACTTCGCAAATCATGTTATATCTTACCATGAAACATAGAAATGAGATGCGATATCGCGTTTTAAGAAGCATTAGGAATCCATTGCTACGATACGTAGACATCTGCAAACGCCATTTCTTTGCAAGGAAGTGTCGCATTTACATTCATTTGAATCGTAGACGAGGAGTGCATAACACTTCGCAAATCATACTATATCTTACCATGAAACATAGAAATGAGATGCGATATCGCGTTTTAAGAAGCTTTAGAAAGCTATTGCTTCGATACGTAGACATCTGGAAACGCTATTTCCTTGCAAGGAAGTGTCGCATTTGCATTCATTTGAAGTGTTGACGAGGAATACATAACACTTCGCAAATCATATTATATCTTACCATGAAACATAGAAATGAGATGCGATATCGCGTCTTAAGAGGCATTAGAAAGCTATTGCTACGATACGTAGACATCTGCAACGCTATTTCCTAGCGAGGAAGTATCGCATACACATTCATTTGAAGTGTAGACGAGGAATACATAACACTTCGCAAATCATGTTATATCTTACCATGAAACATAGAAATGAGATGCGATATCGCGTTTTAAGAAGCATTAGGAATCCATTGCTACGATACTTAGACATCTGCAAACGCCATTTCTTTGCAAGGAAGTGTCGCATTTACATTCATTTGAATCGTAGACGAGGAGTGCATAACACTTCGCAATGAATATTATATCTTATCATGAAACATAGATATGAGATGCAATATCTCGTTTTAAGAAGCATTTGAACTCTATTGCTTCGATACGTAGACATCTGCAAACGCTATTTCTTTGCTAGGAAGTGTCGCATTTACATCCACTTGAAGTGTAGACGAGGAATACATAACACTTCGCAAATCATATTATATCTTACCATGAAACATAGAAATGCGATGCGATATCGCGTTTTAAGGATCATAAGAACTCTATTGCTACGATACCTAGACATCTGCAGACGCTATTTCCTAGCAAGGAAGTGTCGCATTTACATTCATTTGAAGTGTAGACGAGAAATACATGACACTTCGCAAATCATGTTATATCTTACCATGAAAGATAGAAATGAGATGCGATATCGCGTTTTAAGAAGCATTAGAAAGCTAATGCTACGATACGTAGACATCTGCAAACGCTATTTCCTAGCGAGGAAGTATCGCATTCACATTCATTTGAAGTGTAGACGAGGAATACGTAACACTTCGCAAATCATATTATATCTTACCATGAAACATAGAAATGAGATGCGATATCGCGTTTTAAGAAGCATTAGAACTCTATCGCTACGATACCTAGACATCTGCAGACACTATTTCCTAGCAAGGAAGTGCCGCATTTACATTCATTTGAAGTGTAGAGGAGGAATATATAACACTTCGCAAATCATATTATATCTTACCATGAAACATAGAAATGAGATGCGATATCGCGTTTTAAGAAGCATTAGAACTCTATCGCTACGATACCTAGACATCTGCAGACACTATTTCCTTGCAAGGAAGTTTCGCATTTTCATTCATTTGAAGTGTAGATTAGGAATGCATAACACTTCGCAAATCATATTATATCTTACCATGAAACATAGAAATGAGATGCGATATCGCGTTTTAAGAAGCATTAGAATGCTATTGCTACGATACGTAGACATCTGCAAACGCTATTTCCTTGCAAGGAAGTGTCGCATTTACATTCATTTGAAGTGTAGACGAGGAATACATGACACTTCGCAAATCATACTATATCTTACCATGAAACATAGAAATGAGATGCGATATCGCGTTTTAAGAAGCTTTAGAAAGCTATTGCTTCGATACGTAGACATCTGCAAACGCTATTTCCTTGCAAGGAAGTGTCGCATTTGCATTCATTTGAAGTGTTGACGAGGAATACATAACACTTCGCGAATCATATTATATCTTACCATGAAACATAGAAATGAGATGCGATATCGCGTTTTAAGAAGCATTAGAAATCTATTGCTACGATACGTAGACATCTGCAAACGCTATTTCTTTGCAAGGAAGTGTCGCATTTACATTCATTTGAAGTGTAGACGAGGAATACATAACACTTCGCAAATCATATTATATTTTACCTCGAAACATAGAAATGAGATGCGATATCGCGTTTTAAGAAGCATTAGAACTCTATTGCTACGATAGGTAGACATCTGTAAACGCTATTTCCTTGCAAGGAAGTGTCGCATTTACATTCATTTGTATCGTAGACGAGGAATGCATAACACTTCGCAATGAATATTATATCTTATCATGAAACATAGATATGAGATGCAATATCTCGTTTTAAGAAGCATTTGAACTCTATTGCTTCGATACGTAGACATCTGCAAACTCTATTTCCTTGCTAGGAAGTGTCGCATTTACATTCACTTCAAGTGTAGACGAGGAATACATAACACTTCGCAAATCATATTATGTCTTACCATGAAACATAGAAATGAGATGCGATATAACGTTTTAAGAATCATAAAAACTCTATTGCTACGATACGTAGACATCTGCAAACGCTATTTCCTTGCAAGGAAGTGTCGCATTTACATTCATTTGAAGTGTAGACGAGGAATACATGACACTTCGCAAATCATACTATATCTTACCATGAAACATAGAAATGAGATGCGATATCGCGTTTTAAGAAGCTTTAGAAAGCTATTGCTTCGATACGTAGACATCTGCAAACGCTATTTCCTTGCAAGGAAGTGTCGCATTTGCATTCATTTGAAGTGTTGACGAGGAATACATAACACTTCGCGAATCATATTATATCTTACCATGAAACATAGAAATGAGATGCGATATCGCGTTTTAAGAAGCATTAGAATGCTATTGCTACGATACGTAGACATCTGCAAACGCTATTTCCTTGCAAGGAAGTGTCGCATTTACATTCATTTGAAGTGTAGACGAGGAATACATGACACTTCGCAAATCATACTATATCTTACCATGAAACATAGAAATGAGATGCGATATCGCGTTTTAAGACGCTTTAGAAAGCTATTGCTTCGATACGTAGACATCTGCAAACGCTATTTCCTTGCAAGGAAGTGTCGCATTTGCATTCATTTGAAGTGTTGACGTGGAATACATAACACTTCGCGAATCGTATTATATCTTACCATGAAACATAGAAATGAGATGCGATATCGCGTTTTAAGAAGCATTAGAAATCTATTGCTACGATACGTAGACATCTGCAAATGCTATTTCCTTGCAAGGAAGTTTCGCATTTACATTCATTGAAGTGTAGACGAGGAATGCATAACACTTCGCAAATCATATTATATCTTACCATGAAACATAGAAATGAGATGCGATATCGCGTTTTAAGAAGCATTAGAACTCTATCGCTACGATACCTAGACATCTGCAGACACTATTTCCTAGCAAGGAAGTGCCGCATTTACATTCATTTGAAGTGTAGACGAGGAATATATAACACTTCGCAAATCATATTATATCTTACCATGAAACATAGAAATGAGATGCGATATCGCGTTTTAAGAAGCATTAGAAAGCTATTGCTACGATACGTAGACATCTACAAACGCTATTTCTTTGCAAGGAAGTGTCGCATTTACATTCATTTGAAGTGTAGACGAGGAATACATAACACTTCGCAAATCATATTATATCTTACCATGAAACATAGAAATGAGATGCGATATCGCGTTTTAGGAAGCATTAGAACTCTATTGCTACGATAGGTAGACACCTGTAAACGCTATTTCCTTGCAAGGAAGTGCCGCATTTACATTCATTTGAAGTGTAGACGAGGAATATATAACACTTCGCAAATCATATTATATCTTACCATGAAACAGAAATGGGATGCGATATCGCGTTTTAAGAAGCATTAGAAAGCTATTGCTACGATACGTAGACATCTGCAAACGCTATTTCTTTGCAAGGAAGTGTCGCATTTACATTCATTTGAAGTGTAGACGAGGAATACATAACACTTCGCAAATCATATTATATCTTACCATGAAACATAGAAATGAGATGCGATATCGCGTTTTAGGAAGCATTAGAACTCTATTGCTACGATAGGTAGACACCTGTAAACGCTATTTCCTTGCAAGGAAGTGTCGCATTTACATTCATTTGAATCGTAGGCGAGGAGTGCATAACACTTCGCAATGAATATTATATCTTATCATGAAACATAGATATGAGATGCAATATCTCGTTTTAAGGAGCATTTGAACTCTATTGCTTCGATACGTAGACATCTGCAAACGCTATTTCCTTGCTATGAAGTGTCGCATTTACATTCACTTGAAGTGTAGACGAGGAATACATAACACTTCGCAAATCATATTATATCTTACCATGAAACATAGAAATGAGATGCGATATCGCGTTTTAAGAAGCATTGGAAAGCTACTGCTACGATACGTAGACATCTGCAAACGCTATTTCCTAGCGAGGAAGTATCGCATTCACATTCATTTGAATCGTATACGAGGAATGCATAACACTTCGCAATGAATATTATATCTTATCATGAAACATAGATATGAGATGCAATATCCCGTTTTAAGAAGCATTTGAACTCTATTGCTTCGATACGTAGACATCTGCAAACGCCATTTCCTAGTAAGGAAGTGTCGCATTTACATTCATTTGAAGTGTAGACGAGGAATACATAACACTTCGCAAATCATATTATATCTTACCATGAAACATAGAAATGCGATGCGATATCGCGTTTTAAGGATCATAAGAACTCTATTGCTACGATACCTAGACATCTGCAGACGCTATTTCCTAGCAAGGAAGCGTCGCATTTACATTCATTTGAAGTGTAGACGAGAAATACATGACACTTCGCAAATCATGTTATATCTTACCATGAAAGATAGAAATGAGATGCGATATCGCGTTTTAAGAAGCATTAGAAAGCTAATGCTACGATAGGTAGACATCTGCAAACGCTATTTCCTAGCGAGGAAGTATCGCATTCACATTCATTTGAAGTGTAGACGAGGAATACATAACACTTCGCAAATCATATTATATCTTACCATGAAACATAGAAATGAGATGCGATATCGCGTTTTAAGAAGCATTAGAAATCTATTGCTACGATACGTAGACATCTGCAAACGCTATTTCCTTGCAAGGAAGTTTCGCATTTACATTCATTTGAAGTGTAGATTAGGAATGCATAACACTTCGCAAATCATATTATATCTTACCATGAAACATAGAAATGAGATGCGATATCGCGTTTTGAGAAGCATTAGAAAGCTATTGCTACGATACGTAGACATCTGCAAACGCTATTTCCTAGCGAGGAAGTATGGCATTCACATTCATTTGAAGTGTAGACGAGGAATACATAACACTTCGCAAATCATGTTATATCTTACCATGAAACATAGAAATGAGATGCGATATCGTGTTTTAAGAAGCATAAGAACTCTATTGCTTCGATACGTAGACATCTGCAAACGCTATTTCCTAGCGAGGAAGTATCGCATTCACATTCATTTGAAGTGTAGACGAGGAATACATAACACTTCGCAAATCATATTATATCTTACCATGAAACATAGAAATGAGATGCGATATCGCGTTTTAAGAATCATAAGAACTCCATTGATACGATACGTAGACATCTGCAAACGCTATTTCCTTGCAAGGAAGTGTCGCATTTACAATCATTTGGAGTGTAGACGAGGAATACATAACACTTCGCAAATCATATTACATCTTACCGTGAAATATAGAAATGAGATGCGATATCGCGTTTTAAGAATCATAAGAACTCTATTGCTACGATACGTAGACATCTGCAAACGCTACTTCCTAGCGTGGAAGTGTCGCATTCACAATCATTTGTAGTGTAGACGAGGAATACATAACACTTCGCAAATCATATTATATCTTACCATGAAACATAGAAATGAGATGCAATATCTCGATTTAAGAAGCATTTAATCTCTATTGCTTCGATACGTAGACATCTGCAAACGCTATTTCCTTGCAAGGAAGTATCGCATTTACGTTCATTTGAATCGTAGGCGAGGAATACAAGACACTTCGCAAATCATATTATATCTTACCATGAAACATAGAATTGGGATGCGATATCGCGTTTTAAGAATCATAAGAACTACATTGCTACGATACGTAGACATCTGCAAACGCTATTTCCTAGCGAGGAAGTGTCGCGTTCACAGTCCATTGAAGTGTAGACGAGGAATACAAGAGACTTCGCAAATCATATTATATCTTACCATGAAACATAGAAATGAGATGCGATATCGCGTTTTAAGAATCATAAAAACACTATTGCTACGATACGTAGATATCTGCAAACGCTATTTCCTAGCGAGGAAGTGTGGCATTCACATTCATTTCAAGTGTAGACGGGGAATACATAACACTTAGCAAATCATATTATATCTTACCATGAAACATAGAAATGAGATGCGATATCGCGATTTAAGAATCATAATAACTCTATTGCTACGATACGTAGACATCTGCAAACGCTATTTCCTTACAAGGCAGTGTCGCATTTACATTCATTTGAATCGTAGACGTGGAATACATAACACTTCGCAATGAATATTATATCTTATCATGAAACATAGATATGAGATGCAATATCTCGTTTTAAGAAGCATTTGAACTCTATTGCTACGATACCTAGACATCTGCAGACGCTATTTCCTAGCAAGGAAGTGTCGCATTTACATTCATTTGAAGTGTAGACGAGAAATACATGACACTTCGCAAATCATGTTATATCTAACCATGAAACAAAGAAATGAGATGCGATATCGCGTTTTAAGAAGCATTAGAAATCTATTTCTACGATACGTAGACATCTGCAAGCGCTATTTCCTTGCAAGGAAGTTTCGCATTTACATTCATTTGAAGTGTAGACGAGGAATGCATAACACTTCGCAAATCATATTATATCTTACCATGAAACATAGAATTGAGATGCGATATCGCGTTTTAGGAATCATAAGAACTCCATTGCTACGATACGTAGACATATGCAAACGCTATTTCCTTGCAAGGAAGTGTCGCATTCACAATCATTTGGAGTGTAGACGAGGAATACATAACACTTCGCAAATCATATTATATCTTACCGTGAAATATAGAAATGAGATGCGATATCGAGTTTTAAGAATCATAAAAACTCTATTGCTACGATACGTAGACATCTGCAAACGCTATTTCCTTGCAAGGAAGTGTCGCATTTACATTCATTTGAAGTGTAGACGAGGAATACATGACACTTCGCAAATCATGTTATATCTTACCATGAAAGATAGAAATGAGATGCGATATCGCGTTTTAAGAAGCATTAGAAAGCTAATGCTACGATACGTAGACATCTGCAAACGCTATTTCCTAGCGAGGAAGTGTGGCATTCACATTCATTTGAAGTGTAGACGAGGAATACATAACACTTAGCAAATCATATTATATCTTACCATGAAACATAGAAATGAGATGCGATATCGCGTTTTAAGAAGCATTAGAACTCTATCGCTACGATACCTAGACATCTGCAGACACTATTTCCTAGCAAGGAAGTGCCGCATTCACATTCATTTGAAGTGTAGACGACGAATATATAACACTTCGCAAATCATATTATATCTTACCATGAAACATAGAAATGAGATGCGATATCGCGTTTTAAGAAGCATTAGAACTCTATCGCTACGATACCTAGACATCTGCAGACACTATTTCCTAGCAAGGAAGTGCCGCATTTACATTCATTTGAAGTGTAGACGAGGAATATATAACACTTCGCAAATCATATTATATCTTACCATGAAACATAGAAATGAGATGCGATATCGCGTTTTAAGAAGCATTAGAAAGCTATTGCTACGATAGGTAGACATCTGCAAACGCTATTTCTTTGCAAGGAAGTGTCGCATTTACATTCATTTGAAGTGTAGACGAGGAATACATAACACTTCGCAAATCATATTATATCTTACCATGAAACATAGAAATGAGATGCGATATCGCGTTTTAGGAAGCATTAGAACTCTATTGCTACGATAGGTAGACACCTGTAAACGCTATTTCCTTGCAAGGAAGTGTCGCATTTACATTCATTTGAATCGTAGACGAGGAGTGCATAACACTTCGCAATGAATATTATATCTTATCATGAAACATAGATATGAGATGCAATATCTCGTTTTAAGAAGCATTTGAACTCTATTGCTTCGATACGTAGACATCTGCAAACGCTATTTCCTTGCTAGGAAGTGTCGCATTTACATTCACTTGAAGTGTAGACGAGGAATACATAACACTTCGCAAATCATATTATATCTTACCATGAAACATAGAAATACGATGCGATATCGCGTTTTAAGGATCATAAGAACTCTATTGCTACGATACCTAGACATCTGCAGACGCTATTTCCTAGCAAGGAAGCGTCGCATTTACATTCATTTGAAGTGTAGACGAGAAATACATGACACTTCGCAAATCATGTTATATCTTACCATGAAAGATAGAAATGAGATGCGATATCGCGTTTTAAGAAGCATTAGAAAGCTAATGCTACGATACGTAGACATCTGCAAACGCTATTTCCTAGCGAGGAAGTATCGCATTCACATTCATTTGAAGTGTAGACGAGGAATACATAACACTTCGCAAATCATATTATATCTTACCATGAAACATAGAAATGATATGGGATATCGCGCTTTAAGAAGCATTAGAAATCTATTGCTACGATACGTAGACATCTGCAAACGCTATTTCCTTGCAAGGAAGTTTCGCATTTACATTCATTCAAAGTGTAGACGAGGAATGCATAACACTTCGCAAATCATATTATATCTTACCATGAAACATAGAAATGAGATGCGATATCGCGTTTTAAGAAGCATTAGAAAGCTATTGCTACGATACGTAGACATCTGCAAACGCTATTTCCTAGCGAGGAAGTATCGCATTCACATTCATTTGAAGTGTAGACGAGGAATACATAACACTTCGCAAATCATGTTATATCTTACCATGAAACATAGAAATGAGATGCGATATCGTGTTTTAAGAAGCATAAGAACTCTATTGCTTCGATACGTAGACATCTGCAAACGCTATTTCCTAGCGAGGAAGTTTCGCATTCACATTCATTTGAAGTGTAGACGAGGAATACATAACACTTCGCAAATCATATTATATCTTACCATGAAACATAGAAATGTGATGCGATATCGCGTTTTAAGAATCATAAGAACTCCATTGATACGATACGTAGACATCTGCAAACGCTATTTCCTTGCAAGGAAGTGTCGCATTCACAATCATTTGGAGTGTAGACGAGGAATACATAACCCTTCGCAAATCATATTATATCTTACCATGAAACATAGAAATGAGATGCGATATCGCGTTTTAAGAAGCATTAGAACTCTATCGCTACGATACCTAGACATCTGCAGACACTATTTCCTAGCAAGGAAGTGCCGCATTTACATTCATTCGAAGTGTAGACGAGGAATATAAAACACTTCGCAAATCATATTTTATCTTACCATGAAACATAGAAATGAGATGCGATATCGCGTTTTAAGAATCATAAGAACTCTATTGCTACGATAGGTAGACATATGCAAACGCTATTCCCTTGCAAGGAAGTGTCGCATTTACATTCATTTGAAGTGCAGACGAGGAATACATAACACATCGCAAATAATATTATATCTTACCATGAAACATAGAAGTGAAATGCGATATCGCGTTTTAAGATGCATTAGAACTCTATTGCTACGATACGTAGACATCTGCAAAAGCTATTCCCTTGCAAGGAAGTGTCGCATTTACATTCATTTGAAGTGCAGACAAGGAATACATAACAATTCGCAAATCATATTATATCTTACCATGAAACATAGAAATGAGATGCGATATCGCGTTTTAAGAATCATAAGAACTCTATTGCTACGATACGTAGACAACTGCAGACGCTATTTCCTTGCAAGGAAGTGTCGCATTTACATTCATTTGAAGTGTAGACGAGGGATACATGACACTTCGCAAATCATATTATATCCTACCATGAAACATAGAAATGAGATGCGATATCGCGTTTTAAGAAGCATTAGAAATCTATTGCTACGATACGTAGACATCTGCAAACGCTATTTCCTAGCGAGGAAGTGTCGCATTCACATTCATTTGAAGTGTAGACGAGGAATACATAACCCTTTGCATATCATATTATATCTTACCATGAAACATAGAAATGAGATGCGATATCGCGTTTTAAGAAGCATTACAACGCTATCGCTACGATGCCTAGACATCTGCAGACACTATTTCCTAGCAAGGAAGTGCCGCATTTACATTCATTTGAAGTGTTGACGAGGAATATATAACACTTCGCAAATCATATTATATCTTACCATGAAACATAGAAATGAGATGCGATATCGCGTTTTAAGAATCATAAGAACTCTATTGCTACGATACGTAGACATATGCAAAAGCTATTCCCTTGCAAGGAAGTGTCGCATTTACATTCATTTGAAGTGCAGACGAGGAATACATAACATTTCGCAAATAATATTATATGTTACCATGAAACATAGAAATGAGATGCGATATCGCGTTTTAAGATGCATTAGAACTCTATTGCTACGATACGTAGACATCTGCAAACGCTATTCCCTTGCAAGGAAGTGTCGCATTTACATTCATTTGAAGTGCAGACAAGGAATACATAACAATTCGCAAATCATATTATATCTTACCATGAAACATAGAAATGAGATGCGATATCGCGTTTTAAGAAGCATTAGAACGCTATCGCTACGATGCCTAGACATCTGCAGACACTATTTCCGAGCAAGGTTGTGTCGCAATTACATTCATTTGAAGTGTAGACGAGGAATACATAACACTTCGCAAATCATATTATATCTTACCATGAAACATAGAAATGAGATGCGATATCGCGTTTTAAGAAGCATTAGAACTCTATCGCTACGATACCTAGACATCTGCAGACACTATTTCCTAGCAAGGAAGTGCCGCATTTACATTCATTTGAAGTGTAGACGAGGAATACATAACCCTTCGCAAATCATATTATATCTTACCATGAAACATAGAAAAAGAGATGCGATATCGCGTTTTAAGAATCATAAGAACTCTATTGCTACGATACGTAAACATATGCAAACGCTATTCCCTTGCAAGGAAGTGTCGCATTTACATTCATTTGAAGTGCAGACGAGGAATACATAACATTTCGCAAATAATATTATATGTTACCATGAAACATAGAAATGAGATGCGATATCGCGTTTTAAGATGCATTAGAACTCTATTGCTACGATACGTAGACATCTGCAAACGCTATTCCCTTGCAAGGAAGTGTCGCATTTACATTCATTTGAAGTGCAGACAAGGAATACATAACAATTCGCAAATCATATTATATCGTACCATGAAACATAGAAATGAGATGCGATATCGCGTTTTAAGAAGCATTAGAACGCTATCGCTACGATGCCTAGACATCTGCAGACACTACTTCCGAGCAAGGAAGTGTCGCAATTACATTCATTTGAAGTGTAGACGAGGAATACATAACACTTCGCAAATCATATTATATCTTACCATGAAACATAGAAATGAGATGCGATATCGCGTTTTAAGAAGCATTAGAACTCTATTGCTACGATACCTAGACATCTGCAAACGCTATTACCTTGCAAGGAAGTGTCGCATTTACATTCATTTGAATCGTAGACGAGGAATGCATAACACTACGCAATGAATATTATATCTTACCATGAAACATAGAAATGTGTTGCGATATCGCGTTTTAAGAAGCATTAGAACTCTATTGCTACGATACCTAGACATCTGCAAACGCTTTTTCCTTGCAAGGAAGTGTCGTATTTACATTCATTTGAATCGTAGACGAGGAATGCATAACACTTCGCAATGAATATTACATCTTATCATGAAACATAGAAATGAGATGCGATATCGCGTTTTAAGAATCATAAGAACTCTATTGCTACGATACGTAGACATCTGCAGACGCTATTTCCTTGCAAGGAAGTGTCGCATTTACATTCATTTGAAGTGTAGACGAGGAATACATGACACTTCGCAAATCATATTATATCCTACCGTGAAACATAGAAATGAGATGCGATATCGCGTTTTAAGAAGCATTAGAACTCTATTGCTACGATAGGTAGACATCTGTAAACGCTATTACCTTGCAAGGAAGTGTCGCATTTACATTCATTTGAATCGTAGACGAGGAATGCATAACACTTCGCAATGAATATTATATCTTATCATGAAACATAGAAATGTGTTGCGATATCGCGTTTTAAGAAGCATTAGAACTCTATTGCTACGATACCTAGACATCTGCAAACGCTTTTTCCTTGCAAGGAAGTGTCGTATTTACATTCATTTGAATCGCAGACGAGGAATGCATAACACTTCGCAATGAATATTATATCTTATCATGAAACATAGAAATGAGATGCGATATCGCGTTTTAAGAATCATAAGAACTCTATTGCTACGATACGTAGACATCTGCAGACGCTATTTCCTTGCAAGGAAGTGTCGCATTTACATTCATTTGAAGTGTAGACGAGGAATACATGACACTTCGCAAATCATATTATATCCTACCATGAAACATAGAAATGAGATGCGATATCGCGTTTTAAGAAGCATTAGAACGCTAACGCTACGATGCCTAGACATCTGCAGACACTATATCCGAGCAAGGAAGTGTCGCAATTACATTCATTTGAAGTGTAGACGAGGAACACATAACACTTCGCAAATCATATTATATCTTACATGAAACATAGAAATGAGATGCGATATCGCGTTTTAAGAAGCATTAGAACTCTATCGCTACGATACCTAGACATCTGCAGACACTATTTCCTAGCAAGGAAGTGCCGCATTTACATTCATTTGAAGTGTAGACGAGGAATACATAACACTTCGCAAATCATATTATATCTTACCATGAAACAAAGAAATGAGATGCGATATCGCGTTTTAAGAAGCATTAGGAATCTATTGCTACGATACGTAGACATCTGCAAACGCTATTTCCTAGCGAGGAAGTGTCGCATTCACATTCATTTGAAGTGTAGACGAGGAATACATAACCCTTCGCAAATCATATTATATCTTACCATGAAACATAGAATTGAGATGCGATATCGCGTTTTAAGAAGCATTAGAACTCTATTGCTACGATACCTAGACATCTGCAAACGCTATTACCTTGCAAGGAAGTGTCGCATTTACATTCATTTGAATCGTAGACGAGGAATGCATAACACTACGCAATGAATATTATGTCTTACCATGAAACATAGAAATGTGTTGCGATATCGCGTTTTAAGAAGCATTAGAACTCTATTGCTACGATACCTAGACATCTGCAAACGCTTTTTCCTTGCAAGGAAGTGTCGTATTTACATTCATTTGAATCGCAGACGAGGAATGCATAACACTTCGCAATGAATATTATATCTTATCATGAAACATAGAAATGAGATGCGATATCGCGTTTTAAGAATCATAAGAACTCTATTGCTACGATACGTAGACATCTGCAGACGCTATTTCCTTGCAAGGAAGTGTCGCATTTACATTCATTTGAAGTGTAGACGAGGAATACATGACACTTCGCAAATCATATTATATCCTACCATGAAACATAGAAATGAGATGCGATATCGCGTTTTAAGAAGCATTAGAACTCTATTGCTACGATAGGTAGACATCTGTAAACGCTATTACCTTGCAAGGAAGTGTCGCATTTACATTCATTTGAATCGTAGACGAGGAATGCATAACACTTCGCAATGAATATTATATCTTATCATGAAACATAGAAATGTGTTGCGATATCGCGTTTTAAGAAGCATTAGAACTCTATTGCTACGATACCTAGACATCTGCAAACGCTTTTTCCTTGCAAGGAAGTGTCGTATTTACATTCATTTGAATCGCAGACGAGGAATGCATAACACTTCGCAATGAATATTATATCTTATCATGAAACATAGAAATGAGATGCGATATCGCGTTTTAAGAATCATAAGAACTCTATTGCTACGATACGTAGACATCTGCAGACGCTATTTCCTTGCAAGGAAGTGTCGCATTTACATTCATTTGAAGTGTAGACGAGGAATACATGACACTTCGCAAATCATATTATATCCTACCATGAAACATAGAAATGAGATGCGATATCGCGTTTTAAGAAGCATTAGAACGCTAACGCTACGATGCCTAGACATCTGCAGACACTATATCCGAGCAAGGAAGTGTCGCAATTACATTCATTTGAAGTGTAGACGAGGAACACATAACACTTCGCAAATCATATTATATCTTACATGAAACATAGAAATGAGATGCGATATCGCGTTTTAAGAAGCATTAGAACTCTATCGCTACGATACCTAGACATCTGCAGACACTATTTCCTAGCAAGGAAGTGCCGCATTTACATTCATTTGAAGTGTAGACGAGGAATACATAACACTTCGCAAATCATATTATATCTTACCATGAAACAAAGAAATGAGATGCGATATCGCGTTTTAAGAAGCATTAGGAATCTATTGCTACGATACGTAGACATCTGCAAACGCTATTTCCTAGCGAGGAAGTGTCGCATTCACATTCATTTGAAGTGTAGACGAGGAATACATAACCCTTCGCAAATCATATTATATCTTACCATGAAACATAGAATTGAGATGCGATATCGCGTTTTAAGAAGCATTAGAACTCTATTGCTACGATACCTAGACATCTGCAAACGCTATTACCTTGCAAGGAAGTGTCGCATTTACATTCATTTGAATCGTAGACGAGGAATGCATAACACTACGCAATGAATATTATGTCTTACCATGAAACATAGAAATGTGTTGCGATATCGCGTTTTAAGAAGCATTAGAACTCTATTGCTACGATACCTAGACATCTGCAAACGCTTTTTCCTTGCAAGGAAGTGTCGTATTTACATTCATTTGAATCGCAGACGAGGAATGCATAACACTTCGCAATGAATATTATATCTTATCATGAAACATAGAAATGAGATGCGATATCGCGTTTTAAGAATCATAAGAACTCTATTGCTACGATACGTAGACATCTGCAGACGCTATTTCCTTGCAAGGAAGTGTCGCATTTACATTCATTTGAAGTGTAGACGAGGAATACATGACACTTCGCAAATCATATTATATCCTACCATGAAACATAGAAATGAGATGCGATATCGCGTTTTAAGAAGCATTAGAACTCTATTGCTACGATAGGTAGACATCTGTAAACGCTATTACCTTGCAAGGAAGTGTCGCATTTACATTCATTTGAATCGTAGACGAGGAATGCATAACACTTCGCAATGAATATTATATCTTATCATGAAACATAGAAATGTGTTGCGATATCGCGTTTTAAGAAGCATTAGAACTCTATTGCTACGATACCTAGACATCTGCAAACGCTTTTTCCTTGCAAGGAAGTGTCGTATTTACATTCATTTGAATCGCAGACGAGGAATGCATAACACTTCGCAATGAATATTATATCTTATCATGAAACATAGAAATGAGATGCGATATCGCGTTTTAAGAATCATAAGAACTCTATTGCTACGATACGTAGACATCTGCAGACGCTATTTCCTTGCAAGGAAGTGTCGCATTTACATTCATTTGAAGTGTAGACGAGGAATACATGACACTTCGCAAATCATATTATATCCTACCATGAAACATAGAAATGAGATGCGATATCGCGTTTTAAGAAGCATTAGAACGCTAACGCTACGATGCCTAGACATCTGCAGACACTATATCCGAGCAAGGAAGTGTCGCAATTACATTCATTTGAAGTGTAGACGAGGAACACATAACACTTCGCAAATCATATTATATCTTACATGAAACATAGAAATGAGATGCGATATCGCGTTTTAAGAAGCATTAGAATTCTATCGCTACGATACCTAGACATCTGCAGACACTATTTCCTAGCAAGGAAGTGCCGCATTTACATTCATTTGAAGTGTAGACGAGGAATACATAACACTTCGCAAATCATATTATATCTTACCATGAAACAAAGAAATGAGATGCGATATCGCGTTTTAAGAAGCATTAGGAATCTATTGCTACGATACGTAGACATCTGCAAACGCTATTTCCTAGCGAGGAAGTGTCGCATTCACATTCATTTGAAGTGTAGACGAGGAATACATAACCCTTCGCAAATCATATTATATCTTACCATGAAACATAGAATTGAGATGCGATATCGCGTTTTAAGAAGCATTAGAACTCTATTGCTACGATACCTAGACATCTGCAAACGCTATTACCTTGCAAGGAAGTGTCGCATTTACATTCATTTGAATCGTAGACGAGGAATGCATAACACTACGCAATGAATATTATGTCTTACCATGAAACATAGAAATGTGTTGCGATATCGCGTTTTAAGAAGCATTAGAACTCTATTGCTACGATACCTAGACATCTGCAAACGCTTTTTCCTTGCAAGGAAGTGTCGTATTTACATTCATTTGAATCGCAGACGAGGAATGCATAACACTTCGCAATGAATATTATATCTTATCATGAAACATAGAAATGAGATGCGATATCGCGTTTTAAGAATCATAAGAACTCTATTGCTACGATACGTAGACATCTGCAGACGCTATTTCCTTGCAAGGAAGTGTCGCATTTACATTCATTTGAAGTGTAGACGAGGAATACATGACACTTCGCAAATCATATTATATCCTACCATGAAACATAGAAATGAGATGCGATATCGCGTTTTAAGAAGCATTAGAACGCTAACGCTACGATGCCTAGACATCTGCAGACACTATATCCGAGCAAGGAAGTGTCGCAATTACATTCATTTGAAGTGTAGACGAGGAACACATAACACTTCGCAAATCATATTATATCTTACATGAAACATAGAAATGAGATGCGATATCGCGTTTTAAGAAGCATTAGAACTCTATCGCTACGATACCTAGACATCTGCAGACACTATTTCCTGGCAAGGAAGTGCCGCATTTACATTCATTTGAAGTGTAGACGAGGAATATATAACACTTCGCAAATCATATTATATCTTACCATGAAACATAGAAATGAGATGCGATATCGCGTTTTAAGAATCATAAGAACTCTATTGCTACGATACGTAGACATATGCAAACGCTATTCCCTTGCAAGGAAGTGTCGCATTTACATTCATTTGAAGTGCAGACGAGGAATACATAACACTTCGCAAATAATATTATATCTTACCATGAAACATAGAAATGAGATGCGATATCGCGTTTTAAGATGCATTAGAACTCTATTGCTACGATACGTAGACATCTGCAAACGCTATTCCCTTGCAAGGAAGTGTCGCATTTACATTCATTTGAAGCGTAGACGAGGAATACATAACACTTCGCAAATCATATTATATCTTACCATGAAACATAGAAATGAGATGCGACATCGCGTTTTAAGAAGCATTAGAACTCTATTGCTACGATAGGTAGACATCTGTAAACGCTATTACCTTGCAAGGAAGTGTCGCATTTACATTCATTTGAATCGTGGACGAGGAATGCATAACACTTCGCAATGAATATTATATCTTATCATGAAACATAGAAATGAGATGCGATATCGCGTTTTAAGAATCATAAGTACTCTATTGCTACGATACGTAGACATCTGCAGACGCTATTTCCTTGCAAGGAAGTGTCGCATTTACATTCAATTGAAGTGTAGACGAGGAATATATAACACTTCGCAAATCATATTATATCTTACCATGAAACATAGAAATGAGATGCGATATCGCGTTTTAAGAAGCATTAGAAATCTATTGCTACGATACGTAGACATCTGCAAACGCTATTTCCTAGCGAGGAAATGTCGCATTCACATTCATTTGAAGTGTAGACGAGGAATACAGAACCCTTCGCAAATCATATTATATCTTACCATGAAACATAGAAATGAGATGCGATATCGCGTTTTAAGAATCATAAGAACTCTATTGCTACGATACGTAGACATATGCAAACGCTATTTCCTTGCAAGGAAGTGTCGCATTTACATTCATTTGAAGTGCAGACGAGGAATACATAACACTTCGCAAATAATATTATATCTTACCATGAAACATAGAAATGAGATGCGATATCGCGTTTTAAGATGCATTAGAAATCTATTGCTACGATACGTAGACATCTGCAAACGCTATTCCCTTGCAAGGAAGTGTCGCATTTACATTCATTTGAAGTGCAGACAAGGAATACATAACAATTCGCAAATCATATTATATCTTACCATGAAACATGGAAATGAGATGCGATATCGCGTTTTAAGAAGCATTAGAACGCTATCGCTACGATGCCTAGACATCTGCAGACACTACTTCCGAGCAAGGAAGTGTCGCAATTACATTCATTTGAAGTGTAGACGAGGAATACATAACACTTCGCAAATCATATTATATCTTACCATGAAACATAGAAATGAGATGCGATATCGCGTTTTAAGAAGCATTAGGAATCTATTGCTACGATACGTAGACATCTGCAAACACTATTTCTTTGCAAGGAAGTGTCGCATTTACATTCATTTGAAGTGTAGACGAGGAATACATAACACTTCGCAAATCATATTATATCTTACCATGAAACATAGAAATGAGATGCGATATCGCGTTTTAAGAAGCATTACAACGCTATCGCTACGATGCCTAGACATCTGCAGACACTATTTCCGAGCAAGGAAGTGTCGCAATTACATTCATTTGAAGTGTAGACGAGGAATACATAACACTTCGCAAATCATATTATATCTTACCATGAAACATAGAAATGAGATGCGATATCGCGTTTTAAGAAGCATTAGAACTCTATCGCTACGATACCTTGACATCTGCAGACACTATTTCCTAGCAAGGAAGTGCCGCATTTACATTCATTTGAAGTGTAGACGAGGAATATATAACACTTCGCAAATCATATTATATCTTACCATGAAACATAGAAATGAGATGCGATATCGCGTTTTAAGAAGCATTAGGAATCTATTGCTACGATAGGTAGACATCTGTAAACGCTATTTCCTTGCAAGGAAGTGTCGCATTTACATTCATTTGAAGTGTAGACGAGAAATACATGACACTTCGCAAATCATGTTATATCTTACCATGAAAGATAGAAATGAGATGCGATATCGCGTTTTAAGAAGCATTAGAAAGCTAATGCTACGATACGTAGACATCTGCAAACGCTATTTCCTAGCGAGGAAGTATCGCATTCACATTCATTTGAAGTGTAGACGAGGAATACATAACACTTCGCAAATCATATTATATCTTACCATGAAACATAGAAATGAGATGCGATATCGCGTTTTAAGAAGCATTAGGAATCTATTGCTACGATACGTAGACATCTGCAAACACTATTTCTTTGCAAGGAAGTGTCGCATTTACATTCATTTGAAGTGTAGACGAGGAATGCATAATACTTCGCAAATCATATTGTATCTTACCATGAAACATAGAATTGAGATGCGATATCGCGTTTTAAGAATCATAAGAACTCCATTGCTACGATACGTAGACATCTGCAAACGCTATTTCCTTGCACGGAAGTGTCGCATTCACAATCATTTGGAGTGTAGACGAGGAATACATAACACTTCGCAAATCATATTATATCTTACCATGAAACATAGAAATGCGATGCGATATCGCGTTTTAAGGATCATAAGAACTCTATTGCTACGATACCTAGACATCTGCAAACGCTATTTCCTTGCAAGGAAGTGTCGCATTTACATTCATTTGAACCGTAGACGAGGAATGCAAAACACTACGCAATGAATATTTTATCTTATCATGAAACATAGAAATGAGATGCGATATCGCGTTTTAAGAATCAGAAGAACTCTGTTGCTACAATACGTAGACATCTGCAGACGCTATTTCCTTGCAAGGAAGTGTCGCATTCACAATCATTTGGAGCGTAGACGAGGAATACATAACACTTCGCAAATCATATTATATCTTACCGTGAAATATAGAAATGAGATGCGATATCGTGTTTTAAGAAGCATAATAACTCTATTGCTTCGATACGTAGACATCTGCAAACGCTATTTGCTTGCAAGGATGTGTCGCATTTACATTCATTTGAAGTGTAGACGAGGAATACATAACACTTCGCAAATCATATTATATCTTACCATGAAACATAGAAATGAGATGCGATATCGCGTTTTAAGAATCATAAGAGCTCTATTGCTACGATACGTAGATATCTGCAAACGCTATTTCCTAGCGAGGAAGTGTGGCATTCACATTCATTTGAAGTGTAGACGAGGAATACGTAACACTTCGCAAATCATATTATATCTTACCATGAAACATAGAAATGAGATGCGATATCGCGTGTTAAGAATCACAAAAACTCTATTGCTACGATACGTAGACATCTGCAAACGCTATTTCCTTGCAAGGAAGTGTCGCATTTACATTCATTTGAATCGTTGACGTGGAATGCATAACACTTCGCAATGAATATTATATCTTATCATGAAACATAGATATGAGATGCAGTATCTCGTTTTAAGAAGCATTTGAACTCTATTGCTACGATACCTAGACATCTGCAGACGCTATTTCCTAGCAAGGAAGTTTCGCGTTTACATTCATTTGAAGTGTAGACGAGGAATGCATAACACTTCGCAAATCATATTGTATCTTACCATGAAACATAGAATTGAGATGCGATATCGCGTTTTAAGAATCATAAGAACTCCATTGCTACGATACGTAGACATCTGCAAACGCTATTTCCTTGCAAGGAAGTGTCGCATTCACAATCATTTGAAGTGTAGACGCGGAATACATAACACTTCGCAAATCATATTATATCTTACCATGAAACATAGAAATGAGATGCGATATCGCGTTTTAAGAATCATAAGAACTCTATTGCTACGATACGTAGACATCTGCAAACGCTATTTCCTAGCGTGGAAGTGTGGCATTCACATTCATTTGAAGTGTAGACGAGGAATACATAACACTTCGCAAATCATATTATATCTTACCATGAAACATAGTAATGGGATGCGATATCGCGTTTTAAGAATCATAAAAACTCTATTGCTACGATACGTAGACATCTGCAGACGCTATTTCCTTGCAAGGAAGTGCCGACTTTACATTCATTTGAATCGTAGGCGAGGAATGCTTAACACTTCGCAATGAATATTATATCTTGTCATGAAACATAGATATGAGATGCAATATCCCGTTTTAAGAAGCATTTGAACTCTATTGCTTCGATACGTAGACATCTGCAGACGCTATTTCCTAGCAAGGAAGTGTCGCATTTACTTTCATTTGTATCGTAGACGAGGAATGCATAACACTTCGCAATGAATATTATATCTTATCATGAAACATAGATATGAGATGCAATATCTCGTTTTAAGAAGCATTTGAACTCTATTGCTACGATGCCTAGACATCTGCAGACGCTATTTCCTAGCAAGGAAGTGTCGCATTTACATTCATTTGAATCGTAGACGAGGAATGCATAACACTTCGCAGTGAATATTACATCTTATCATGAAACATAGATATGAGATGCAATATCTCGTTTTAAGAAGCATTTGAACTCTATTGCTACGATACCTAGACATCTGCAGACGCTATTTCCTAGCAAGGAAGTGCCGCATTTACATTCATTTGAAGTGTAGACGAGGAATACATAACACTTCGCAAATCATATTATATCTTACCATGAAACAAAGAAATGAGATGCGATATCGCGTTTTAAGAAGCATTAGGAATCTATTGCTACGATACGTAGACATCTGCAAACGCTATTTCCTAGCGAGGAAGTGTCGCATTCACATTCATTTGAAGTGTAGACGAGGAATACATAACCCTTCGCAAATAATATTATATCTTACCATGAAACATAGAATTGAGATGCGATATCGCGTTTTAAGAAGCATTAGAACTCTATTGCTACGATACCTAGACATCTGCAAACGCTATTACCTTGCAAGGAAGTGTCGCATTTACATTCATTTGAATCGTAGACGAGGAATGCATAACACTACGCAATGAATATTATGTCTTACCATGAAACATAGAAATGTGTTGCGATATCGCGTTTTAAGAAGCATTAGAACTCTATTGCTACGATACCTAGACATCTGCAAACGCTTTTTCCTTGCAAGGAAGTGTCGTTTTTACATTCATTTGAATCGCAGACGAGGAATGCATAACACTTCGCAATGAATATTATATCTTATCATGAAACATAGAAATGAGATGCGATATCGCGTTTTAAGAATCATAAGAACTCTATTGCTACGATACGTAGACATCTGCAGACGCTATTTCCTTGCAAGGAAGTGTCGCATTTACATTCATTTGAAGTGTAGACGAGGAATACATGACACTTCGCAAATCATATTATATCCTACCATGAAACATAGAAATGAGATGCGATATCGCGTTTTAAGAAGCATTAGAACGCTAACGCTACGATGCCTAGACATCTGCAGACACTATATCCGAGCAAGGAAGTGTCGCAATTACATTCATTTGAAGTGTAGACGAGGAACACATAACACTTCGCAAATCATATTATATCTTACATGAAACATAGAAATGAGATGCGATATCGCGTTTTAAGAAGCATTAGAACTCTATCGCTACGATACCTAGACATCTGCAGACACTATTTCCTAGCAAGGAAGTGCCGCATTTACATTCATTTGAAGTGTAGACGAGGAATATATAACACTTCGCAAATCATATTATATCTTACCATGAAACATAGAAATGAGATGCGATATCGCGTTTTAAGAATCATAAGAACTCTATTGCTACGATACGTAGACATATGCAAACGCTATTCCCTTGCAAGGAAGTGTCGCATTTACATTCATTTGAAGTGCAGACGAGGAATACATAACACTTCGCAAATAATATTATATCTTACCATGAAACATAGAAATGAGATGCGATATCGCGTTTTAAGATGCATTAGAACTCTATTGCTACGATACGTAGACATCTGCAAACGCTATTCCCTTGCAAGGAAGTGTCGCATTTACATTCATTTGAAGCGTAGACGAGGAATACATAACACTTCGCAAATCATATTATATCTTACCATGAAACATAGAAATGAGATGCGACATCGCGTTTTAAGAAGCATTAGAACTCTATTGCTACGATAGGTAGACATCTGTAAACGCTATTACCTTGCAAGGAAGTGTCGCATTTACATTCATTTGAATCGTGGACGAGGAATGCATAACACTTCGCAATGAATATTATATCTTATCATGAAACATAGAAATGAGATGCGATATCGCGTTTTAAGAATCATAAGTACTCTATTGCTACGATACGTAGACATCTGCAGACGCTATTTCCTTGCAAGGAAGTGTCGCATTTACATTCAATTGAAGTGTAGACGAGGAATATATAACACTTCGCAAATCATATTATATCTTACCATGAAACATAGAAATGAGATGCGATATCGCGTTTTAAGAAGCATTAGAAATCTATTGCTACGATACGTAGACATCTGCAAACGCTATTTCCTAGCGAGGAAATGTCGCATTCACATTCATTTGAAGTGTAGACGAGGAATACATAACCCTTCGCAAATCATATTATATCTTACCATGAAACATAGAAATGAGATGCGATATCGCGTTTTAAGAATCATAAGAACTCTATTGCTACGATACGTAGACATATGCAAACGCTATTTCCTTGCAAGGAAGTGTCGCATTTACATTCATTTGAAGTGCAGACGAGGAATACATAACACTTCGCAAATAATATTATATCTTACCATGAAACATAGAAATGAGATGCGATATCGCGTTTTAAGATGCATTAGAAATCTATTGCTACGATACGTAGACATCTGCAAACGCTATTCCCTTGCAAGGAAGTGTCGCATTTACATTCATTTGAAGTGCAGACAAGGAATACATAACAATTCGCAAATCATATTATATCTTACCATGAAACATGGAAATGAGATGCGATATCGCGTTTTAAGAAGCATTAGAACGCTATCGCTACGATGCCTAGACATCTGCAGACACTACTTCCGAGCAAGGAAGTGTCGCAATTACATTCATTTGAAGTGTAGACGAGGAATACATAACACTTCGCAAATCATATTATATCTTACCATGAAACATAGAAATGAGATGCGATATCGCGTTTTAAGAAGCATTAGGAATCTATTGCTACGATACGTAGACATCTGCAAACACTATTTCTTTGCAAGGAAGTGTCGCATTTACATTCATTTGAAGTGTAGACGAGGAATACATAACACTTCGCAAATCATATTATATCTTACCATGAAACATAGAAATGAGATGCGATATCGCGTTTTAAGAAGCATTAGAAATCTATTGCTACGATACGTAGACATCTGCAAACGCTATTTCCTTGCAAGGAAGTTTCGCATTTACATTCATTTGAAGTGTAGACGAGGAATGCATAATACTTCGCAAATCATATTGTATCTTACCATGAAAGATAGAATTGAGATGCGATATCGCGTTTTAAGAATCATAAGAACTCCATTGCTACGATACGTAGACATCTGCAAACGCTATTTCCTTGCACGGAAGTGTCGCATTCACAATCATTTGGAGTGTAGACGAGGAATACATAACACTTCGCAAATCATATTATATCTTACCATGAAACATAGAAATGCGATGCGATATCGCGTTTTAAGGATCATAAGAACTCTATTGCTACGATACCTAGACATCTGCAAACGCTATTTCCTTGCAAGGAAGTGTCGCATTTACATTCATTTGAACCGTAGACGAGGAATGCAAAACACTACGCAATGAATATTTTATCTTATCATGAAACATAGAAATGAGATGCGATATCGCGTTTTAAGAATCATAAGAACTCTGTTGCTACAATACGTAGACATCTGCAGACGCTATTTCCTTGCAAGGAAGTGTCGCATTTACATTCATTTGAAGTGCAGACAAGGAATACATAACAATTCGCAAATCATATTATATCTTACCGTGAAATATAGAAATGAGATGTGATATCGTGTTTTAAGAAGCATAATAACTCTATTGCTTCGATACGTAGACATCTGCAAACGCTATTTCCTAGCGAGGAAGTATCGCATTCACATTCATTTGAACCGTAGACGAGGAATGCATAACCCTTCGCAAATCATATTATATCTTACCATGAAACATAGAATTGAGATGCGATATCGCGTTTTAAGAATCATAAGAACTCCATTGCTACGATACGTAGACATCTGCAAACGCTATTTCCTTGCAAGGAAGTGTCGCATTCACAATCATTTGGAGCGTAGACGAGGAATACATAACACTTCGCAAATCATATTATATCTTACCGTGAAATATAGAAATGAGATGCGATATCGTGTTTTAAGAAGCATAATAACTCTATTGCTTCGATACGTAGACATCTGCAAACGCTATTTGCTTGCAAGGATGTGTCGCATTTACATTCATTTGAAGTGTAGACGAGGAATACATAACACTTCGCAAATCATATTATATCTTACCATGAAACATAGAAATGAGATGCGATATCGCGTTTTAAGAATCATAAGAGCTCTATTGCTACGATACGTAGATATCTGCAAACGCTATTTCCTAGCGAGGAAGTGTGGCATTCACATTCATTTGAAGTGTAGACGAGGAATACGTAACACTTCGCAAATCATATTATATCTTACCATGAAACATAGAAATGAGATGCGATATCGCGTGTTAAGAATCACAAAAACTCTATTGCTACGATACGTAGACATCTGCAAACGCTATTTCCTTGCAAGGAAGTGTCGCATTTACATTCATTTGAATCGTTGACGTGGAATGCATAACACTTCGCAATGAATATTATATCTTATCATGAAACATAGATATGAGATGCAGTATCTCGTTTTAAGAAGCATTTGAACTCTATTGCTACGATACCTAGACATCTGCAGACGCTATTTCCTAGCAAGGAAGTTTCGCATTTACATTCATTTGAAGTGTAGACGAGGAATGCATAACACTTCGCAAATCATATTGTATCTTACCATGAAACATAGAATTGAGATGCGATATCGCGTTTTAAGAATCATAAGAACTCCATTGCTACGATACGTAGACATCTGCAAACGCTATTTCCATGCAAGGAAGTGTCGCATTCACAATCATTTGAAGTGTAGACGCGGAATACATAACACTTCGCAAATCATATTATATCTTACCATGAAACATAGAAATGAGATGCGATATCGCGTTTTAAGAATCATAAGAACTCTATTGCTACGATACGTAGACATCTGCAAACGCTATTTCCTAGCGTGGAAGTGTGGCATTCACATTCATTTGAAGTGTAGACGAGGAATACATAACACTTCGCAAATCATATTATATCTTACCATGAAACATAGTAATGGGATGCGATATCGCGTTTTAAGAATCATAAAAACTCTATTGCTACGATACGTAGACATCTGCAGACGCTATTTCCTTGCAAGGAAGTGCCGACTTTACATTCATTTGAATCGTAGGCGAGGAATGCTTAACACTTCGCAATGAATATTATATCTTGTCATGAAACATAGATATGAGATGCAATATCCCGTTTTAAGAAGCATTTGAACTCTATTGCTTCGATACGTAGACATCTGCAGACGCTATTTCCTAGCAAGGAAGTGTCGCATTTACTTTCATTTGTATCGTAGACGAGGAATGCATAACACTTCGCAATGAATATTATATCTTATCATGAAACATAGATATGAGATGCAATATCTCGTTTTAAGAAGCATTTGAACTCTATTGCTACGATGCCTAGACATCTGCAGACGCTATTTCCTAGCAAGGAAGTGTCGCATTTACATTCATTTGAATCGTAGACGAGGAATGCATAACACTTCGCAGTGAATATTACATCTTATCATGAAACATAGATATGAGATGCAATATCTCGTTTTAAGAAGCATTTGAACTCTATTGCTACGATACCTAGACATCTGCAGACGCTATTTCCTAGCAAGGAAGTGTCGCATTTACATTCATTTGAATCGTAGACGAGGAATGCATAACACTTCGCAGTGAATATTATATCTTATCATGAAACATAGATATGAGATGCAATATCTCGTTTTAAGAAGTATTTGAACTCTATTGCTTCGATACGTAGACATCTGCAAACGCTATTTCCTAGCAAGGAAGTGTCGCATTTACATTCATTTGAAGTGTAGACGAGGAATACATAACACTTCGCAAATCATATTATATCTTACCATGAAACATAGAAATGCGATGCGACATCGCGTTTTAAGGATCATAAGAACACTATTGCTACGATACCTAGACATCTGCAGACACTATTTCCTATCAAGGAAGTGTCGCAATTACATTCATTTGAAGTGTAGACGAGGAATACATAACACTTCGCAAATCATATTATATCTTACCATGAAACATAGAAATGGGATGCGATATCGCGTTTTAAGAAGCATTAAAACTCTATCGCTACGATACCTAGACATCTGCAGACACTATTTCCTAGCAGGGAAGTGTCGCATTTACATTCATTTGAAGAGTAGACGAGGAATATATAACACTTCGCAAATCATATTATATCTTACCATGAAACATAGAAATGAGATGCGATATCGCGTTTTAAGAATCGTAAGAAATCTATTGCTACGATACGTAGACATCTGCAAACGCTATTTCCTTGCAAGGAAGTGTCGCATTTACATTCATTTGAAGTGTAGACGAGGAATACATAACACTTCGCAAATCATATTATATCTTACCATGAAACATAGAAATGAGATGCGATATCGCGTTTTAAGAATCATAAGAAATCTATTGCTACGATACGTAGACATCTGCAAACGCAATTCCCTTGCAAGGAAGTGTCGCATTTACATTCATTTGAAGTGCAGACTAGGAATACATAACACTTCGCAAATCAAATTATATCTTACCATGAAACATAGAAATGAGATGCGATATCGCGTTTTAAGAAGCATTAGAACTCTATCGCTACGATACCTAGTCATCTGCTGACACTATTTCCTAGCAGGGAAGTATCGCATTTACATTCATTTGAAGAGTAGACGAGGAATATATAACACTTCGCAAATCATATTATATCTTACCATGAAACATAGAAATGAGATGCGATATCGCGTTTTAAGAATCATAAGAACTCTGTTGTTACGATACGTAGACATCTGCAGACGCTATTTCCTAGCAAGGAAGTGTCGCATTTACATTCATTTGAAGTGTAGACGAGGAATACATGACACTTCGCAAATCATATTATATCTTACCATGAAACATAGAAATGAGATGCGATATCGCGTTTTAAGAAGCATTAGAAATCTATTGCTACGATACGTAGACATATGCAAACGCTATTCCCTTGCATGGAAGTGTCGCATTTACATTCATTTGAAGTGCAGACGAGGAATACATAACACTTCGCAAATAATATTATATCTTACCATGAAACATAGAAATGAGATGCGATATCGCGTTTTAAGAAGCATTAGAACGCTATCGCTACGATGCCTAGACATCTGCAGACACTATTTCCGAGCAAGGAAGTGTCGCAATTACATTCATTTGAAGTGTAGACGAGGAATACATAACACTTCGCAAATCATATTATATCTTACCATGAAACATAGAAATGAGATGCGATATCGCGTTTTAAGAAGCATTAGGAATCTATTGCTACGATGCCTAGACATCTGCAGACACCATTTCCGAGCAAGGAAGTGTCGCAATTACATTCATTTGAAGTGTAGACGAGGAATACAACACTTCGCAAATCATATTATATCTTACCATGAAACATAGAAATGAGATGCGATATCGCGTTTTGAGAAGCATTAGGAATCTATTGCTACGATACGTAGACATCTCCAAACGCTATTTCTTTGCAAGGAAGTGTCGCATTTACATTCATTTGAAGTGTAGACGAGGAATACATAACACTTCGCAAATCATATTATATCTTACCATGAAACATAGAAATGAGATGCGATATCGCGTTTTAAGAAGCATTAGAACTCTATTGCTGCGATAGGTAGACATCTGTAAACGCTATTTCCTTGCTAGGAAGTGTCGCATTTACATTCATTTGAATCGTAGACGAGGAATGCATAACACTTCGCAATGAATATTATATCCTATCTTGAAACATAGATATGAGATGCAATATCTCGTTTTAAGAAGCATTTGAAATCTATTGCTTCGATACGTAGACATCAGCAAACGCTATTTCCTTGCTAGGAAGTGTCGCATTTACATTCACTTGAATCGTAGACGAGGAATGCATAACACTTCGCAGTGAATATTATATCTTATCATGAAACATAGAAATGAGATGCGATATCGCGTTTTAAGAAGCATTAGAAATCTATTGCTACGATACGTAGACATATGCAAACGCTATTCCCTTGCAAGGAAGTGTCGCATTTACATTCATTTGAAGTGCAGACGAGGAATACATAACACTTCGCAAATAATATTATATCTTACCATGAAACATAGAAATGAGATGCGATATCGCGTTTTAAGAAGCATTAGAACTCTATTGCTACGATACGTAGACATCTGCAAACGCTATTCCCTTGCAAGGAAGTGTCGCATTTACATTCATTTGAAGTGCAGACAAGGAATACATAGCAATTCGCAAATCATATTATATCTTACCATGAAACATAGAAATGAGATGCGATATCGCGTTTTAAGAAGCATTAGAGCGCTATCGCTACGATGCCTAGACATCTGCAGACACTATTTCCGAGCAAGGAAGTGTCGCAATTACATTCATTTGAAGTGTAGACGAGGAATACATAACACTTCGCAAATCATATTATATCTTACCATGAAACATAGAAATGAGATGCGATATCGCGTTTTAAGAAGCATTAGGAATCTATTGCTACGATACGTAGACATCTCCAAACGCTATTTCTTTGCAAGGAAGTGTCGCATTTACATTCATTTGAAGTGTAGACGAGGAATACATAACACTTCGCAAATCATATTATATCTTACCATGAAACATAGAAATGAGATGCGATATCGCGTTTTAAGTAGCATTAGAACTCTATTGCTACGATAGGTAGACATCTGTAAACGCTATTTCCTTGCAAGGAAGTGTCGCATTTACATTCATTTGAATCGTAGACGAGGAATGCAAAACACTTCGCAATGAATATTATATCCTATCATGAAACATAGATATGAGATGCAATATCTCGTTTTAAGAAGCATTTGCAATCTATTGCTACGGTACCTAGACATCTGCAAACGCTATTTCCTTGCAAGGAAGTGTCGCATTTACATTCATTTGAATCGTAGACGAGGAATGCATAACACTACGCAATGAATATTATATCTTATCATGAAACATAGATATGAGATGCAATATCTCGTTTAAGAAGCATTTGAACTCTATTGCTACGATACCTAGACATCTGCAGACGCTATTTCCTAGCAAGGAATAGCCGCATTTACATTCATTTGAAGTGTAGACGAGGAATACATAACACTTCGCAAATCATATTATATCTTACCATGAAACATAGAAATGGGATGCGATATCGCGTTTTAAGAAGCATTAGAACTCTATCGCTACGATACCTAGACATCTGCTGACAGTATTTCCTAGCAGGGAAGTATCGCATTTACATTCATTTGAAGAGTAGACGAGGAATATATAACACTTCGCAAATCATATTAAATCTTACCATGAAACATAGAAATGAGATGCGATATCGCGTTTTAAGAATCATAAGAAATCTATTGCTACGATACGTAGACATCTGCAAACGCAATTCCCTTGCAAGGAAGTGTCGCATTTACATTCATTTGAAGTTCAGACGAGGAATACATAACACTTCGCAAATCATATTATATCTTACCATGAAACATAGAATTGAGATGCGATATCGCGTTTTAAGAAGCATTAGAACTCCATTGCTACGATACCTAGACATCTCCAAACGCTATTTCCTTGCAAGGAAGTGTCGCATTTACATTCATTTGAATCGTAGACGAGGAATGCATAACACTACGCAATGAATATTATATCTTACCATGAAACATAGAAATGAGATGCGATATCGCGTTTTAAGAAGCATTAGAACTCTATTGCTACGGTACCTAGACATCTGCAAACGCTATTTCCTTGCAAGGAAGTGTCGCATTTACATTCATTTGAATCGTAGACGAGGAATGCATAACACTACGCAATGAATATTATATCTTATCATGAAACATAGAAATGAGATGCGATATCGCGTTTTAAGAATCATAAGAACTCTGTTGCTACGATACGTAGACATCTGCAGACGCCATTTCCTTGCAAGGAAGTGTCGCATTTACATTCATTTGAAGTGTAGACGAGGAATACATGACACTTCGCAAATCATATTATATCTTACCATGAAACATAGAAATGAGATGCGATATCGCGTTTTAAGAAGCATTAGAAAGCTACTGCTACGATACGTAGACATCTGCAAACGCTATTTCCTAGCGAGGAAGTATCGCATTCACATTCATTTGAATCGTATACGAGGAATGCATAACACTCCGCAATGAATATTATATCTTATCATGAAACATAGACATGAGATGCAATATCTCGTTTTAAGAAGCATTTGAACTCTATTGCTACGATACCTAGACATCTGCAGACGCTATTTCCTAGCAAGGAAGAGTCGCATTTACATTCATTTGAATCGTAGACGAGGAATGCATAACACTTCGCAGTGAATATTATATCTTACCATGAAACATAGAAATGAGATGCGATATCGCGTTTTAAGAAGCATTAGAACTCTATTGCTACGATACGTAGACATCTGCAAACGCTATTCCCTTGCAAGGAAGTGTCGCATTTACATTCATTTGAAGTGCAGACAAGGAATACATAGCAATTCGCAAATCATATTATATCTTACCATGAAACATAGAAATGAGATGCGATATCGCGTTTTAAGAAGCATTAGAACGCTATCGCTACGATGCCTAGACATCTGCAGACACTATTTCCGAGCAAGGAAGTGTCGCAATTACATTCATTTGAAGTGTAGACGAGGAATACATAACACTTCGCAAATCATATTATATCTTACCATGAAACATAGAAATGAGATGCGATATCGCGTTTTAAGAAGCATTAGGAATCTATTGCTACGATACGTAGACATCTCCAAACGCTATTTCTTTGCAAGGAAGTGTCGCATTTACATTCATTTGAAGTGTAGACGAGGAATACATAACACTTCGCAAATCATATTATATCTTACCATGAAACATAGAAATGAGATGCGATATCGCGTTTTAAGAAGCATTAGAACTCTATTGCTACGATAGGTAGACATCTGTAAACGCTATTTCCTTGCAAGGAAGTGTCGCATTTACATTCATTTGAAGTGTAGACGAGGAATACATGACACTTCGCAAATCATATTATATCTTACCATGAAACATAGAAATGAGATGCGATATCGCGTTTTAAGAAGCATTAGAAATCTATTGCTACGATACGTAGACATATGCAAACGCAATTCCCTTGCAAGGAAGTGTCGCATTTACATTCATTTGAAGTTCAGACGAGGAATACATAACACTTCGCAAATCATATTATATCTTACCATGAAACATAGAATTGAGATGCGATATCGCGTTTTAAGAAGCATTAGAACTCCATTGCTACGATACCTAGACATCTCCAAACGCTATTTCCTTGCAAGGAAGTGTCGCATTTACATTCATTTGAATCGTAGACGAGGAATGCATAACACTACGCAATGAATATTATATCTTACCATGAAACATAGAAATGAGATGCGATATCGCGTTTTAAGAAGCATTAGAACTCTATTGCTACGGTACCTAGACATCTGCAAACGCTATTTCCTTGCAAGGAAGTGTCGCATTTACATTCATTTGAATCGTAGACGAGGAATGCATAACACTACGCAATGAATATTATATCTTATCATGAAACATAGAAATGAGATGCGATATCGCGTTTTAAGAATCATAAGAACTCTGTTGCTACGATACGTAGACATCTGCAGACGCCATTTCCTTGCAAGGAAGTGTCGCATTTACATTCATTTGAAGTGTAGACGAGGAATACATGACACTTCGCAAATCATATTATATCTTACCATGAAACATAGAAATGAGATGCGATATCGCGTTTTAAGAAGCATTAGAAAGCTACTGCTACGATACGTAGACATCTGCAAACGCTATTTCCTAGCGAGGAAGTATCGCATTCACATTCATTTGAATCGTATACGAGGAATGCATAACACTCCGCAATGAATATTATATCTTATCATGAAACATAGACATGAGATGCAATATCTCGTTTTAAGAAGCATTTGAACTCTATTGCTACGATACCTAGACATCTGCAGACGCTATTTCTTAGCAAGGAAGAGTCGCATTTACATTCATTTGAATCGTAGACGAGGAATGCATAACACTTCGCAGTGAATATTATATCTTACCATGAAACATAGAAATGAGATGCGATATCGCGTTTTAAGAAGCATTAGAACTCTATTGCTACGATACGTAGACATCTGCAAACGCTATTCCCTTGCAAGGAAGTGTCGCATTTACATTCATTTGAAGTGCAGACAAGGAATACATAGCAATTCGCAAATCATATTATATCTTACCATGAAACATAGAAATGAGATGCGATATCGCGTTTTAAGAAGCATTAGAACGCTATCGCTACGATGCCTAGACATCTGCAGACACTATTTCCGAGCAAGGAAGTGTCGCAATTACATTCATTTGAAGTGTAGACGAGGAATACATAACACTTCGCAAATCATATTATATCTTACCATGAAACATAGAAATGAGATGCGATATCGCGTTTTAAGAAGCATTAGGAATCTATTGCTACGATACGTAGACATCTCCAAACGCTATTTCTTTGCAAGGAAGTGTCGCATTTACATTCATTTGAAGTGTAGACGAGGAATACATAACACTTCGCAAACCATATTATATCTTACCATGAAACATAGAAATGAGATGCGATATCGCGTTTTAAGAAGCATTAGAACTCTATTGCTACGATAGGTAGACATCTGTAAACGCTATTTCCTTGCAAGGAAGTGTCGCATTTACATTCATTTGAAGTGTAGACGAGGAATACATGACACTTCGCAAATCATATTATATCTTACCATGAAACATAGAAATGAGATGCGATATCGCGTTTTAAGAGGCATTAGAAATCTATTGCTACGATACGTAGACATATGCAAACGCTATTCCCTTGCATGGAAGTGTCGCATTTACATTCATTTGAAGTGCTGACGAGGAATACATAACACTTCGCAAATAATATTATATCTTACCATGAAACATAGAAATGAGATGCGATATCGCGTTTTAAGAAGCATTAGAACTCTATTGCTACGATACGTAGACATCTGCAAACGCTATTCCCTTGCAAGGAAGTGTCGCATTTACATTCATTTGAAGTGCAGACAAGGAATACATAGCAATTCGCAAATCATATTATATCTTACCATGAAACATAGAAATGATATGCGATATCGCGTTTTAAGAAGCATTAGAGCGCTATCGCTACGATGCCTAGACATCTGCAGACACTATTTCCGAGCAAGGAAGTGTCGCAATTACATTCATTTGAAGTGTAGACGAGGAATACATAACACTTCGCAAATCATATTATATCTTACCATGAAACATAGAAATGAGATGCGATATCGCGTTTTAAGAAGCATTAGGAATCTATTGCTACGATACGTAGACATCTCCAAACGCTATTTCTTTGCAAGGAAGTGTCGCATTTACATTCATTTGAAGTGTAGACGAGGAATACATAACACTTCGCAAATCATATTATATCTTACCATGAAACATAGAAATGATATGCGATATCGCGTTTTAAGAAGCATTAGAACGCTATCGCTACGATGCCTAGACATCTGCAGACACTATTTCCGAGCAAGGAAGTGTCGCAATTACATTCATTTGAAGTGTAGACGAGGAATACATAACACTTCGCAAATCATATTATATCTTACCATGAAACATAGAAATGAGATGCGATATCGCGTTTTAAGAAGCATTAGGAATCTATTGCTACGATACGTAGACATCTCCAAACGCTATTTCTTTGCAAGGAAGTGTCGCATTTACATTCATTTGAATCGTAGACGAGGAATGCATAACACTTCGCAATGAATATTATATCCTATCATGAAACATAGATATGAGATGCAATATCTCGCTTTAAGAAGCATTTGCAATCTATTGCTTCGATACGTAGACATCTGCAAACACTATTTCCTTGCTAGGAAGAGTCGCATTTACATTCACTTGAAGTGTAGACGAGGAATACATAACACTTTGCAAATCATATTATATCTTACCATGAAACATAGAAATGAGATGCGATATCGCGTTTTAAGAAGCATTAGAAAGCTACTGCTACGATACGTAGACATCTGCAAACGCTATTTCCTAGCGAGGAAGTATCGCATTCACATTCATTTGAATCGTATACGAGGAATGCATAACACTCCGCAATGAATATTATATCTTATCATGAAACATAGATATGAGATGCAATATCTCGTTTTAAGAAGCATTTGAACTCTATTGCTACGATACCTAGACATCTGCAGACGCTATTTCCTAGCAAGGAAGAGTCGCACTTACATTCATTTGAAGTGTAGACGAGGAATACATAACACTTCGCAAATCATATTATATCTTACCATGAAACATAGAAATGGGATGCGATATCGCGTTTTAAGAAGCATTAGAACTCTATCGCTACGATACCTAGACATCTGCTGACACTATTTCCTAGCAGGGAAGTATCGCATTTACATTCATTTGAAGAGTAGACGAGGAATATATAACACTTCGCAAATCATATTATATCTTACCATGAAACATAGAAATGAGATGCGATATCGCGTTTTAAGAATCATAAGAAATCTATTGCTACGATACGTAGACATCTGCAAACGCAATTCCCTTGCAAGGAAGTGTCGCATTTACATTCATTTGAAGTGCAGACGAGGAATACATAACACTTCGCAAATCATATTATATCTTACCATGAAACATAGAAATGAGATGCGATATCGCGTTTTAAGAAGCATTAGAACTCCATTGCTACGATACCTAGAAATCTCCAAACGCTATTTCCTTGCAAGGAAGTGTCGCATTTACATTCATTTGAATCGTAGACGAGGAATGCATAACACTACGCAATGAATATTATATCTTATCATGAAACATAGAAATGAGATGCGATATCGCGTTTTAAGAAGCATTAGAACTCTATTGCTACGGTACCTAGACATCTGCAAACGCTATTTCCTTGCAAGGAAGTGTCGCATTTACATTCATTTGAATCGTAGACGAGGAATGCATAACACTACGCAATGAATATTATATCTTATCATGAAACATAGAAATGAGGTGCGATATCGCGTTTTAAGAATCATAAGAACTCTGTTGCTACGATACGTAGACATCTGCAGACGCTATTTCCTTGCAAGGAAGTGTCGCATTTACATTCATTTGAAGTGTAGACGAGGAATACATGACACTTCGCAAATCATATTATATCTTACCATGAAACATAGAAATGAGATGCGATATCGCGTTTTAAGAAGCATTAGAAATCTATTGCTACGATACGTAGACATATGCAAACGCTATTCCCTTGCATGGAAGTGTCGCATTTACATTCATTTGAAGTGCAGACGAGGAATACATAACACTTCGCAAATAATATTATATCTTACCATGAAACATAGAAATGAGATGCGATATCGCGTTTTAAGAAGCATTAGAACTCTATTGCTACGATACGTAGACATCTGCAAACGCTATTCCCTTGCAAGGAAGTGTCGCATTTACATTCATTTGAAGTGCAGACAAGGAATACATAGCAATTCGCAAATCATATTATATCTTACCATGAAACATAGAAATGAGATGCGATATCGCGTTTTAAGAAACATTAGAACGCTATCGCTACGATGCCTAGACATCTGCAGACACTATTTCCGAGCAAGGAAGTGTCGCAATTACATTCATTTGAAGTGTAGACGAGGAATACATAACACTTCGCAAATCATATTATATCTTACCATGAAACATAGAAATGAGATGCGGTATCGCGTTTTAAGAAGCATTAGGAATCTATTGCTACGATACGTAGACATCTCCGAACGCTATTTCTTTGCAAGGAAGTGTCGCATTTACATTCATTTGAAGTGTAGACGAGGAATACATAACACTTCGCAAATCATATAATATCTTACCATGAAACATAGAAATGAGATGCGATATCGCGTTTTAAGAAGCATTAGAACTCTATTGCTACGATAGGTAGACGCTATCGGTAGACGATCTGTAAACGCTATTTCCTTGCAAGGAAGTGTCGCATTTACATTCATTTGAATCGTAGACGAGGAATGCATAACACTTCGCAATGAATATTATATCCTATCATGAAACATAGATATGAGATGCAATATCTCGTTTTAAGAAGCATTTGCAATCTATTGCTTCGATACGTAGACATCTGCAAACGCTATTTCCTTGCTAGGAAGTGTCGCATTTACATTCACTTGAAGTGTAGACGAGGAATACATAACACTTCGCAAATCATATTATATCTTACCATGAAACATAGAAATGAGATGCGATATCGCGTTTTAAGAAGCATTAGAAAGCTACTGCTACGATACGTAGACATCTGCAAACGCTATTTCCTAGCGAGGAAGTATCGCATTCACATTCATTTGAATCGTATACGAGGAATGCATAACACTCCGCAATGAATATTATATCTTATCATGAAACATAGATATGAGGTGCAATATCTCGTTTTAAGAAGAATTTGAACTCTGTTGCTACGATACCTAGACATCTGCAGACGCTATTTCCTAGCAAGGAAGAGTCGCATTTACATTCATTTGAATCGTAGACGAGGAATGCATAACACTTCGCAGTGAATATTATATCTTATCATGAAACATAGATATGAGATGCAATATCTCGTTTTAAGAAGCATTTGAACTCTATTGCTTCGATACGTAGACATCTGCAAACGCTATTTCCTAGCAAGGAAGTGTCGCATTTACATTCATTTGAAGCGTAGACGAGGAATACATAACACTTCGCAAATCATATTATATCTTACCATGAAACATAGAAATGCCATGCGATATCGCGTTGTAAGGATCATAAGAACTCTATTGCTACGATACCTAGACATCTGCAGACACTATTTCCTATCAAGGAAGTGTCGCAATTACATTCATTTGAAGTGTAGACGAGGAATACATAAAACTTCGCAAATCATATTATATCTTACCATGAAACATAGAAATGGGATGCGATATCGCGTTTTAAGAAGCATTAGAGCTCTATCGCTACGATACCTAGGCATCTGCAGACACTATTTCCTAGCAAGGAAGTGTCGCATTTACATTCATTTGAAGAGTAGACGAGGAATATATAACACTTCGCAATGAATATTATATCTCTTCATGAAACATAGATATGAGATGCAATATCTCGTTTTAGCAAGCATTTGAACTCTATTGCTTCGATACGTAGACATCTGCAAACGCTATTTCCTTGCAAGGAAATGTCACATTTGCATTCATTCGAATCGTATACGAGGAATGCATAACACTTCGCAATGAATATTATATCTTATCATGAGTCATAGATATGAGATGCAATATCTCGTTTCAAGAAGCATTTGAACTCTATTGCTATGATACCTAGACATCTGCAGACGCTATTTCCTAGCAAGGAAGTGTCGCATTTACGTTCATTTGAAGTGTAGACGAGGAATACATAACACTTCGCAAATCATATTATATCTTACCATGAAACATAGAAATGAGATGCGATATCGCGTTTTAAGAAGCATTAGAACTCTATTGCTACGATAGGTAGACATCTGTAAACGCTATTTCCTTGCAAGGAAGTGTCGCATTTACATTCATTTGAATCGTAGACGAGGAATGCATAACACTTCGCAATGAATATTATATCCTATCATGAAACATAGTTATGAGATGCAATATCTCGTTTTAAGAAGCATTTGAAATCTATTGCTACGATAGGTAGACATCTGTAAACGCTATTTCCTTGCAAGGAAGTGTCGCATTTACATTCATTTGAATCGTAGACGAGGAATGCATAACACTTCGCAATGAATATTATATCCTATCATGAAACATAGATATGAGATGCAATATCTCGTTTTAAGAAGCATTTGCAATCTATTGCTTCGATACGTAGACATTTGCAAACGCTATTTTCTTGCTAGGAAGTGTCGCATTTACATTCACTTGAAGTGTAGACGAGGAATACATAACACTTCGCAAATCGTATTATATCTTACCATGAAAGATAGAAATGAGATGCGATATCGCGTTTTAAGAAGCATTAGAAAGCTACTGCTACGATACGTAGACATCTGCAAACGCTATTTCCTAGCGAGGAAGTATCGCATTCACATTCATTTGAATCGTATACGAGGAATGCATAACACTCCGCAATGAATATTATATCTTATCATGAAACATAGATATGAGATGCAATATCTCGTTTTAAGAAGCATTTGAACTCTATTGCTACGATACCTAGACATCTGCAGACGCTATTTCCTAGCAAGGAAGAGTCGCATTTACATTCATTTGAATCGTAGACGAGGAATGCATAACACTTCGCAGTGAATATTATATCTTATCATGAAACATAGATATGAGATGCAATATCTCGTTTTAAGAAGCATTTGAACTCTATTGCTTCGATACGTAGACATCTGCAAACGCTATTTCCTAGCAAGGAAGTGTCGCATTTACATTCATTTGAAGTGTAGACGAGGAATACATAACACTTCGCAAATCATATTATATCTTACCATGAAACATAGAAATGCCATGCGATATCGCGTTGTAAGGATCATAAGAACTCTATTGCTACGATACCTAGACATCTGCAGACACTATTTCCTATCACGGAAGTGTCGCAATTACATTAATTTGAAGTGTAGACGAGGAATACATAACACTTCGCAAATCATATTATATCTTACCATGAAACATAGAAATGGGATGCGATATCGCGTTTTAAGAAGCATTAGAGCTCTATCGCTACGATACCTAGACATCTGCAGACACTATTTCCTAGCAAGGAAGTGTCGCATTTACATTCATTTGAAGTGTAGACGAGGAATACATAACACTTCGCAAATCATATTATATCTTACCATGAAACATAGAAATGCCATGCGATATCGCGTTGTAAGGATCATAAGAACTCTATTGCTACGATACCTAGACATCTGCAGACACTATTTCCTATCAAGGAAGTGTCGCAATTACATTCATTTGAAGTGTAGACGAGGAATACATAAAACTTCGCAAATCATATTATATCTTACCATGAAACATAGAAATGGTATGCGATATCGCGTTTTAAGAAGCATTAGAGCTCTATCGCTACGATACCTAGACATCTGCAGACACTATTTCCTAGCAAGAAAGTGTCGCATTTACATTCATTTGAAGAGTAGACGAGGAATATATAACACTTCGCAATGAATATTATATCTCTTCATGAAACATAGATATGAGATGCAATATCTCGTTTTAGCAAGCATTTGAGCTCTATTGCTTCGATACGTAGACATCTGCAAACGCTATTTCCTTGCAAGGAAGTGTCACATTTGCATTCATTCGAATCGTATACGAGGAATGCATAACACTTCGCAATGAATATTATATCTTATCATGAATCATAGATATGAGATGCAATATCTCGTTTCAAGAAGCATTTGAACTCTATTGCTACGATACCTAGACATCTGCAGACGCTATTTCCTAGCAAGGACGTGTCGCATTTACATTCATTTGAATCGTAGACGAGGAATGCATAACACTCCGCAATGAATATTATATCTTATCATGAAACATAGAAATGAGATGCGATATCGCGTTTTAAGAATCATAAGAACTCTATTGCTACGATACGTAGACATCTGCAAACGCTATTTCCTTGCAAGGAAGTGTCGCATTTACATTCATTTGACTCGTAGACGAGGAATGCATAACACTTCGCAATGAATATTATATCTGATCATGAAACATAGATATGAGATCCTATATCTCGTTTTAAGAAGCATTTGAACTCTATTGCTACGATACCTAGGCACCTGCAGACGCTATTTCCTAGCAAGGAAGTGTCGCATTTACATTCATTTGAAGTGTAGACAAGGAATACATGACACTTCGCAAATCATATTATATCTTACCATGAAACATAGAAATGAGATGCGATATCGCGTTTTAAGAAGCATTAGAAATCTATTGCTACGATACGTAGACATCTGCTAACGCTATTTCCCAGCGAGGAAGTGTCGCGTTCAATTTCATTTGGACTGTAGACGAGGAATACATAACACTTCGCAAATCATATTATATCTTACCATGGAACATAGAAATGAGATGCGATATCGCGTTTTAAGAAGCGTTAGAAATCTATTGCTACGATAGGTAGACATCTGCTAACGCTATTTCCTTGCATGGAAGTGTAGCATTTACATTCATTTGAAGTGTAGACTAGGAATACATTACACTTCGCAAATCATATTATATCTTACCATGAAACATAGAAATGAGATGCGATATCGCGTTTTAAGAAGCATTAGAACTCTATTGCTACGATACCTAGACATCTGCAGACGCTATTTCCTAGCAAGCAAGTGTCGCATTTACATTCATTTGAAGTGTAGACGAGGAATACATAACACTTCGCATATCATATTATATCTTATGATGAAACATAGAAATGAGATGCGATATCGCGTTTTAAGAAGCATTAGAACTCTATTGCTACGATACCTAGACATCTGCAGACGATATTTCCTTGCAAGGAAGTGTCGCATTTACATTCATTTGAAGTGTAGCCGAGGAATACATTACACTTCGCAAATCATATTATATCTTACCATGAAACATAGAAATGAGATGCGATATCGTGTTTTAAGAAGCATTAGAACTCTATTGCTACGATACCTAGACATCTGCAGACGCTATTTCCTAGCAAGGAAGTGTCGCATTTACATTAATTTGAAGTGTAGACGAGGAATACATAACACTTCGCAGTGAATATTACATCTTATCATGAAACATAGAAATGAGATGCGATATCGCGTTTTAAGAATCATATGAACTCTATTGCTACGATACGTAGACATCTGCAATCGCTATTTCCTTGCAAGGAAGTGTCGCATTTACTTTCATTTGAATCGTAGACGAGGAATGCATAACACTTCGCAAATCATATTATATCTTACCATGAAACATAGAAATGTGATGCGATATCGCGTTTCAAGAAGCATTAGAACTCTATTGCTACGATAGGTAGACATCTGCAAACGCTATTTCCTAGCAAGGAAGTGTCGCATTTACATTCATTTGACTCGTAGACGAGGAATGCATAACACTTCGCAATGAATATTATATCTTATCATGAAACATAGATATGAGATGCTGTATCTCGTTTTAAGAAACATTTGAACTCTATTGCTACGATACCTAGACATCTGCAGACGCTATTTCCCAGCAAGGACGTGTCGCATTTACATTCATTTGAATCGTCGACGAGGAATGCATAACACTTCGCAATGAATATTATATCTTATCATGAAACATAGAAATGAGATGCGATATCGCGTTTTAAGAAGCATTAGAAATCTATTGCTACGATACGTAGACATCTGCAAACGCCATTTCTTTGCAAGGAAGAGTCGCATTTACATTCATTTGAAGTGTAGACGAGGAATACATTACACTTCGCAAATCATATTATATCTTACCATGAAACATAGAAATGAGATGCGATATCGCGTTATATGAAGCATTAGAACTCTATTGCTACGATACCTAGACATCTGCAGACGCTATTTCCTAGCAAGGAAGTGTCGCATTTACATTCATTTGAAGTGTAGACGAGGAATACATAACACTTCGCATATCATATTATATCTTATCATGAAACATAGAAATGAGATGCGATATCGCGTTTTAAGAAGCATTAGAACTCTATTGCTACGATACCTAGACATCTGCAGACGATATTTCCTTGCAAGGAAGTGTCGCATTTGCATTCATTTGAAGTGTAGCCGAGGAATACATTACACTTCGCAAATCATGTTATATCTTACCATGAAACATAGAAATGAGATGCGATATCGCGTTTTAAGAAGCATTAGAAATCTATTGCTACGATACGTAGACATCTGCTAACGCTATTTCCTAGCGAGGAAGTGTCGCGTTCACATTCATTTGGAGTGTAGACGAGGAATACATAACACTTCGCAAATCATATTATATCTTACCATGGAACATAGAAATGAGATGCGATATCGCGTTTTAAGAAGCGTTAGAAATCTATTGCTACGATAGGTAGACATCTGCTAACGCTATTTCCTTGCATGCAAGTGTCGCATTTACATTCATTTGAAGTGTACACTAGGAATACATTACACTTCGCAAATCATATTATATCTTACCATGAAACATAGAAATGAGATGCGATATCGCGTTTTAAGAAGCATTAGAACTCTATTGCTACGATACCTAGACATCTGCAGACGCTATTTCCTAGCAAGGAAGTGTCGCATTTACATTCATTTGAAGTGTAGACGAGGAATACATAACACTTCGCATATCATATTATATCTTACCATGAAACATAGAAATGATATGCGATATCGCGTTTTAAGAAGCATTAGAATTCTATTGCTACGATAGGTAGACATCTGCAAACGCTATTTCCTTGCAAGGAAGTGTCACATTTACATTCATTTGACTCGTAGACGAGGAATGCATAACACTTCGCAATGAATATTATATCTTATCATGAAACATAGATATGAGATGCTATATCTCGTTTTAAGAAGCATTTGAACTCTACTGCTACGATACCTAGACATCTGCGGACGCTATTTCCTAGCAAGGACGTGTCGCATTTACATTCATTTGAATCGTAGACGAGGAATGCATAACACTTCGCAAATCATATTATATCTTACCATGAAACATAGAAATGAGATGGGATATCGCGTTTTAAGAAGCATTAGAACTCTATTGCTACGATACGTAGACATCTGCAAACGCTATTTCCTTGCAAGGAAGTGTCGCATTTACATTCATTTGACTCGTAGACGAAGAATGCATAACACTTCGCAATGAATATTATATCTTATCATGAAACATAGATATGAGATGCTATATCTCGTTTTAAGAAGCATTTGAACTCTACTGCTACGATACCTAGACATCTGCAGACGCTATTTCCTAGCAAGGACGTGTCGCATTTACATTCATTTGAATCGTAGACGAGGAATGCATAACACTTCGCAAATCATATTATATCTTACCATGAAACATAGAAATGAGATGCGATATCGCGTTTTAAGAAGCATTAGAACTCTATTGCTACGATACGTAGACATCTGCAAACGCTATTTCCTTGCAAGGAAGTGTCGCATTTACATTCATTTGACTCGTAGACGAAGAATGCATAACACTTCGCAAATCATATTATATCTTACCATGAAACATAGAAATGAGATGCGATATTGCGTTTTAAGAAGCAAAAGAACTCTGTTGCTACGATAGGTAGGCATCTGCAAACGCTATTTCCTTGCAAGGAAGTGTCGCATTTACATTCATTTGAAGTGCAGACGAGGAATGCATAACACTTCGCAATGAATATTATATCTTACCATGAAACATAGAAACGAGATACGATATCACGTTTTAAGAAGCATTAGATCTCTATCCCTACGATACGTAGACATCTGCAAACGGTATTTCCTAGCAAGGAAGTGTCGCATTTACATTCATTTGAAGTGTAGACGAGGAATACATAACACTTAGCAAATCATATTATATCTTACCATGAAACATAGAAATGAGATGCGATATCGCGTTTTAAGGAGCATTAGAACTCTATTGCTACGATAGGTAGACATCTGCAAACGCTATTTCCTTGCAAGGAAGTGTCGCCGCATTTACAATCATTTGAAGTGTAGGCGAGGAATACATAACACTTCGCAAATCATATTATATCTTACCATGCAACATAGTAATGAGATGCGATATCGCGTTTTAAGAAGCATTAGAACACTATTGCTACGATACGTAAACATCTGCAAACGCTATTTCCTAGCAAGGAAGTTTCGCATTTACGTCCATTTCAATCGTTGACGAGGAATGCACAACACTTTGCAATGAATATTATATCTTACCATGAAACATAGAAATGAGATGCGATATCGCGTTTTAAGAAGCATTAGAAATCTATTGCTACGATACGTAGACATCTGCAAACGCTATTTCCTAGCAAGGAAGTGTCGCATTTACATTCATTTGAAGTGTAGACGCGGAATACATAACACTTCGCAAATCATATTGTATCTTACCATGAAACATAGAAATGAGATGCGATATCGCGTTTTAAGAAGCGTTAGAAATCTATTGCTACGGTAGGTAGACATCTGCAAACGCTATTTCCTTGGAAGGAAGTGTCGCATTTACATTCATTTGAAATGTAGACGAGGAACACATTACACTTCGCAGATCATATTATATCTTACCATGCAACATAGTAATGAGTTGCGATATCGCGTTTTAAGAAGCATTAGAACTCTATTGCTACGATACGTAGACATCTGCAAACGCTATTTCCTAGCAAGGAAGTGTCGCATTTACGTCCATTTCAATCGTTGACGAGGAATGCACAACACTTTGCAATGAATATTATGTCTTATCATGAGACATAGATATGATATGCAATATCTCGTTTTAAGAAGCATTTGAAATCTATTGCTTCGATACGTAAACATCTGCAAACGCTATTTCCTAGCAAGGAAGTGTCGCATTTACATTCATTTGAAGTGTAGACGAGGAATACATGACACTTCACAAATCATATTATATCTTACCATGAAACATAGAAATCAGATGCGATATCGCGTTTTAAGAAGCAAAAGAACTCTATTGCTACGATAGGTAGACATCTGCAAACGCTATTTCCTTGCAAGGAAGTGTCGCATTTACATTCATTTGAAGTGCAGACGAGGAATGCATAACACTTCGCAATGAATATTACATCTTATCATGAAACATAGAAATGAGATACGATATCACGTTTTAAGAAGCATTAGATCTCTATCCCTACGATACGTAGACATCTGCAAACGCTATTTCCTTGCAAGGAAGTGTCGCATTTACATTCCTTTGAAGTGTAGACGAGGAATATATAACACTTCGCAAAGCATATTATATCTTACCATGAAACATAGAAATGAAGTTGCGATATCGCGTTTTAGGAAGCATTAGAACTCTATTGCTACGATAGGTAGACATCTGCAAACGCTATTTCCTTGCAAGGAAGTGTCGCACTTACATTCATTTGAGGTGTAGACGAGGAATACATGATACTTCGCAAATCATATTATATCTTACCATGAAACATAGAGATGAGATGCGATATCGCGTTTTAAGAAGCATTAAAACTCTATTGCTACGATAGGTAGACATCTGCAAACGCTATTTCCTTGCAAGGAAGTGTCGCACTTACATTCATTTCAAGTGTCGACGAGGAATACATGATACTTCGCAAATCATATTATATCTTACCATGAAACATAGAGATGAGATGCGATATCGCGTTTTAAGAAGCATTAAAACTCTATTGCTACGATAGGTAGACATCTGCAAACGCTATTTCCTTGCAAGGAAGTGTCGCACTTACATTCATTTGAAGTGTCGACGAGGAATACATGATACTTCGCAAATCATATTATATCTTACCATGAAACATAGAGATGAGATGCGATATCGCGTTTTAAGAAGCATTAGAACTCCATTGCTTCGTAACGTAGACATCTAGAAGCGCTGTTCCCTAGCGAGGATGTGCGGCATTTACATTCTTTAATAATGTAGATGAGATATACGTATCGTGTAGCATTTTTATTACATTTTATCATGCGGCATTGAAATATGATGCGACTTAGCGTTGCATGAAATATTCGTAATCTAATTCTTCTAAAGAGGGGTAGCAGATGAGTATATTGCATTGAAAAGGGCATTACTACTTACTTACTTTGAAACGTTGGATTGAAATGTGTCATCGTGATACATGAATCGTTAGAACTCTATTTCTTCGATACTTACGAATCCCATGAATCCTAATGTTGCATGAAATGTGATGGTGTTTCATAATGTCTGGGTGCCAATGCATGAGAGTTCTAATGCTTTATGCAACGTGAGTGCCAATCTCAGTTGAACATTTCAAGGTAAGTTATTTGTAATGTTCTATGCATTGCATTATGCTTATCTGCATCTGCTCTTGAAAGGCATGTGAGTTCTAGAAATTCATGCAATGGAATAGCGCTTCTAAGTGTACTGTCATGCGTAACTCGTGCCACCCATTCTACACATGAGTCTTCTCGCACTTCCATCATCGACCCCTGGATTCAGGGAACCTGCCGTGCTCGCATACAGCGCCGGCAATCGCAGCGTTCGCGCGCGCACTCCTGCACGCGCTCACACGCACCAAGTACCGCTGTGTTACTCGAACTGACCGACCGGTACACATGGCTCGTACACACCAGGCATCGCTGATTCAATCTCACCGGCGAGGACTACTGTCTCACTCCCACTGTCGAGTATATCTCCGTTCGGACTAACGACGAACACCCTTGACTACCTTGCAACAGTGATTTCGTTCTGCTAAAAGGCGCAGTCGCAGCCCATCACCTCAATGGGGATTCTTCCAATTCAGGGAGCCGACTTTAGCAGAATAATATACATATATATACTATAATGACTTTAGCAGAATTATATATATACTATATCCGGACTAATGTATTGCAGCATATAAGAATTCATAAATCCAAGTTACACTCGTTAAGAATCCAAGACACGAACAACACACGCGTAACTGTAAGTTCATGCTATACTTACTTCATTATACAATTTCATAAGTTAAACGCGAAAGGCGCGCCGCTAGTCCCACCACGATACACGAGTCCACACTCACTGAACCGCATGCTCCACGCAACGATCCGTTAATCTCCCACTCGTTGGACCACATGCTTTCATGATTTGTCAAGTAAATGTTTCAAACTGGTATAAATATTAATACATATTTTATATTTTAGTTAATTCTGAATACAATATCTCCTTAAGATACTCCATTACATCTAAAATCCTATCTAATTTCATACCATTTCATGATGTTTTAAATAAATATTTAAAATTGGTTTATATAATTACATTTATCATATATTTTAGTTACTTAAATATAGATCATTCCCTCTAAATAAAAATAAGTATCTATATATTATATAAGTCGATCATTTATTTTCATCGTTCGAGTTCGCTTTCTTTCCATCGAGGCTTGCAAATCCCTCTTCGTTATTCTTGTAATTCGTACGTTAGAAGGTATGTAGTACGTATTGATGGTTCAACGCTGAAAATATCTCAAGCACTTCTGCTATACTCAATTTAGCGTATATGCAACCTCCCGTCAACGTTATATCTATTTTTAATCTGTTTCGGTTCTTAAAGTATGTATAGCCTTCTTTCGGATTGGTCGTGATTAGATCGTTTCTTAGAGCCATTTTGATGATCTTTTCCTCTCTATGGTTGTTCGTCTTACTACCCCAGATTACCGATTTTTCATTCAGGTCACCCCACGATTATTATTCTGTTTGCTTTCTCTCCCTTTTCCATGTTATCCTCAGCTTGGTTTATATATTCTTCGTTTTCTTTCCGTTCCTGTTAAGCGAGAAGTAGCAGCTTATAGATTTTGTTCCTTCGACCATTGCATGAACGATTCCGGTCGAGGAATATGTGGTGCCATATGTGAAACATTTTCGATTAACACCGGTTATCCATATCGCAGCGTCACCGTTCTCGTCTTGCAGTCAGTATTCTTCTATCCTGTGTGCTTCCGATATTATTACCACGTCTGTCCCTTGAATCATTCGCATTTGCTGCATGATATTTCGCGAGATTCGGGATCTGTTCAGATAGATTTGTAGGACTTTCAATTCCATATTCGTTTCTCTTTCTTTTCTATCAACGCCTTTCTGTCGGCCGGACAATTAAAGCTCTGGTAACGTGACTGATGTATGGATTCTTTCTTCCTTCCTCGCTGCAGATGATACATTTCGGTTTATTCGCGATACAACCGATTACCGTATAAATCTGAGATCCGCTTTTCCTGCAGATTCCCTTATTATCTTTGACTTCTTCGCAATTTCTGCCGATATGTCCCACATTATGGCATTTGAAGCATCTCTCTATTCTCGGTAGCACTTTGCAGAGGCAAGGTGTTAATGGTATTCTGAGTCGTTTGACCTTTTCCATCTCTTTACTGTATTCCTGTCCAAATTCAGCTAACGCGACTCGGTAGCCCCTCCACGTTTGTTTCAACAACTTGACGTTTATACCGCTATCCCTTACTACGATTATTTTCAGTGTTCGTTTCATGTACTCCTTCATTTCTTCTCTGGTCACCTAACGGGTATATGTCCTTTAGTTGGAGCATTGTACTCGCACTCGTACGTTTTTCTTCGAATTCTTTTTCTAGAGTTCCTTTTATCTCCTTTATTATGTTCTCTATACCTGTTTTCTTGTTAAATTCTAGGATTATATCTCCCGCTCTCGATTTTCTTGCGTCATATTTTCGTATTTCTGTCGTTTCTCCTGCTTCTCCTCATCCCGTTGTTTGTCCTCGAATGCTTACTGCTCCTTTAATTGCTTCAATTTTCCCTGTACCGTTCGCCACTAGTTCGATCAAGTGTCCGATCTCAGTTTTTTTTATATGCCTGATGTTTCCCATTAACGTTTCCTAATATGTCATTACCTTCGTCGTATCCTCGCTCATAATATCTATCATTACGTCTGATGTGTGGCTGCCTATTCTTCTATTTGAAAGTAAGGACGTTATTCTTATCGGTAGCTTTTCCATTATCCTGCCCTTTCTTTTTGGTTCCCTTACTTCGGCTCCTGATGCTTTTCCTTTCGTGCCTGTGTCTTCCGAGGCGGCTTTCTTTTTCTCCTTTATATTTTCCTATCCTTTGGTGTCATCAACAAGGAACTCCGAACTGCTTGCCCAACAATTGATTTGCTGCCAGAACCCGATGGGACTGATTCCGAATCGTGAGCCAGCAGCACCTTTCGTGGGGGTTAGGGGGGTTGTAGACCCCCCACCATCCTACTGCCTGCCCTGAGGAACGCAGGGCCACTTGATCCGCGACCAGCATCTATCTTATACTCTAACCGATTCGTTGTCGTGTTTTCCATTCGCTTGCCGGAATCAATGATATTGATTCATTCAGTCTAAAGTATTATTTTCTTTTTAAGTTTCTCGATATGTTTATTTTCTCTCGCGATATCGTCTATTTCATTGTACCTTGCCCTGACGGTATGGTATATAATCTGTTGTTTGATATTGTAGGATAGGTTTGATATTGTATTGATTTGTAGGATTTCCTCTTGATAAATGCAATGTTTCCACAGATCTTCTTTTTCTTTCTCTTTAGGTACGTTGTTGTTATTTTATGTTCTCTATCTTCCACATTTCCTCTCTGCGCCATCCCGGATCCGGCGTCGTACGATTACTTCATGATGGCGCCCCGGTGTCGCTACTCCGAGATTGAGTGTTTTCCCTTGCATCCGCTGTTTTGTATATGTCACATATTGGAGAATATTTCCACTTATTCTTTGTATTCTTCGAATTGCGGTTTAGTTGTATATTGGATATGCGTCGAAATATCTGATTTCCGTTCGATTTGTTAGTAAAGTTTTTTTCTTTTCGGACTATTTGTTTTCATTTAGCCGAAGGCGTTCCTGTATTCATTGCGGAGTCACTGCGATTGAACCCGCCGATTATTATATTATATTACGTGAATAAACGTTCAATCGGAGCGGATTTCTGCCACTCCGTAACTGCGGACTGTCTTACTGCATAGCCTCTTCCCTGGGAATGTTGCGGAGGCTGCTTCCGTCCCGAGATGGAAGTGTGATTGTGTTAGATTTAGTTAGGTTACGCTAGGTTAGGTTAGATTGAAATATGTTTGGGAATGTTTGTAGATTGCTCAGTTATGTTGAGTTAGATTTAAGAAAGAGTAGGTTCGATTTGTTTATGTTTAAGGAAGGTAATGTTAGATTGTGTTAGGTTGAGTTAGATTTGAGTGCAGGCAGGGTAAGTCACATTAAGTGCAACTGAGGTTAGCTTGGTTTAAATTAAATTCACAGGATGCTAGATTAAGTTAAGCCAAGTAAGAGATGGATTACCGATAGCTGGCAATGCCATTCTTCGATAGTTCTCGAATTCCCGAATATTGGCAATACCAGCCGTTATTATATCATAAGTTATCGACCGCAGTCATTACCTACTGTCGATATATGGTAAGTTACTGACCGCAGGCAACACCAGTCTTTGATAAGTCTTGAGTTACCTACTATTAGTTGCACCAGCTGTTTGTGTAAGCATGCGCTATCGGCTGTTGGTAACACCAGTCGTCGGCAATTTATGGATCATTAAGCACAAGCAGCATCACCCGTCGGTCGATTGTGAGTAACCGACCACCAGCAGCACCATCCATCGGTAACTTATAAGTTATTCTTAATGGGAACATCCATCCGTAGGCATGTAATGACTCGTTTCGCCATCCCTTCAATCTGTGCTGAAACAGAATTGCGAACAGCTTGAGCAGTTTTCACACAGATGACTTCACCGGTCTGGCAACAACGGGTGCCACATGTAGGTTCTCACAAAACCATTTGCCACGCAACTCAGTGCTGAAAGGGTTAATAATGCTAGCGCTATTTCTTTAACCAGGCGTAGAATCCATAGGTATGAAAAATTATGTCCTGGTGAATAATATCAATTTTGGAGGACCATTTCTAATGTACGTATAAAAGTTCTGTCTTAGTTGCAGAAATAAAATTCTCTAATATGACACTATACTTATTTTCAGATGCAAAGTATCCTTACCATGTTTAAAGAGAGTCACAAATCCTCATATAGTAAATATCAGCCCATCACTAAGTGTAAAAATTAAACGAATTTGGTTTCAAACTCGTGTCGATTATATAATATCCAAGTTTGGAATGTTAATGTGTGCTCTTGGAAGAACCGATGAATATGGAAATAATGGTATTGCTGTGAATGCACTCTTGTCAAAGACTGCAGTAACTTATATATATTTCTAATTTCATTGTTAAGAAAAATAATTCTCTCAATTTGAGATTGCCTTACGCACGCGTTGTTTCAGGTATACATATGGCTGCAATAGAGATGTTCGTTGGTTCAGAATCACAAAATTATAGTGGGAAGCTAAAAATAATGTGTGATGCAAAGTACGCTTTTATTTTGCAAAGACAGTAAATCTGTTACTAATTAGTCTTTAATCGATGAGACAATATTAAAAAACTGAAGGAATGTCTGATTTTACCCATTATGCATATAATCCAGGTGTGAATAATTAATTTTTTAATAATAATTAATTTACAATTAATACATGAATGTATAATATATATTTTAGTAAACAAATCAATTTATTCTATAGAATGTAAATATTATTGATAAGATAAATTGTTGCCTGATTCCTTCCTAGAGGAGAATTTGGAACAGATAGATTTGGATAATTATATATGACTATTGAAAAGAAGAAACAAATTATACAGATAAATCAGAGGAAAAGATCATGCAAATATCAATCGTCATCCAAACTAATTTAAACAGCGAGTTTGTTAACAAGACTGTAAGCACAAATACTATATTGTTCATTATGTTAAAAAAAAATTTATTAGAACTCGTACATTACAGCACATCATAGATCAGTCTGATTAATTGCCGGAGCAACCATAATTCAAGAGTTAATTAACATCACTTTTGCAAAAATTTACAATATGTAAATTTCGTAAATTTTAATGGTGACGAAGCTGGTACACGGTTTTTACATCTTAAAAATGGTAGAAAGATGCGGCAGGGAGAGGAGAACCTAGTCAACCACTAGGTACAACATTAAAAATGGATTCTCAAAATTTGCTCGCAATGCTTTCTCATAAAAAAAATATATCTTTTACGTTCAACTTAATTGGAAATGCAAAATAATTTTACTAATAACATAATATTATATATCTTTCGGAGAATTAAAACTTGCATCGACAAAGCCGTAGTGGGAAAGTTGAAAATTAGGGGTGATCTACGAAAGGCATGAAATTAGTGAAATTAATGGTCAATTTAAAGTGGAAACTTACTTTGAAAAATTAAATACCGTTTTATTAAAAAGAACCGACATATTAACTAATTAAGGAAAAATTATTTCTACTTATAAAAGTTTTGTTACTTTTTGTAAAAGTTTAATACGATAATATAAATTATTTAAAATATTAAAAAAACTGAAGTAAAATATATTTTTATATATTTTGTAACGCTAAATGATAAAAATTAAATAAATTACGTATGAAAATATTTATTTATGTAGATTGAACTTTACTCATACATTTATAATAAAATGAACATAGCTATTCATATTCAACATTTCCACAGGTTCCGAAAATGATAAAATAGACCAACGCCAGCAAAAAGTCTAATGTATCATAATTATTTTATAGTTGAAAGATTATCAAGCTTTATGCCTGGATGCTTGCTTATATACAAGTATAACTGCCAAAATGAAATGAGATCATGAAGTGATATTTACACACCTGCGTGCTGCAATTTTGACGTATTTAAATTTCTGTAGCAGTTGCAGAAATACCACATAGTAGGTTTCATAGTTAAAAAATGGCATAAGATTTTCTGCAGAATATCAAGTGGGTGTAAAGCTGTTATTGCACAGCAGACAGCATTCTTCACTGGAAGAATTTTTCTTCGAATGTGTTGACTCCAGATTTATTTGAATTGTTCTCGTTTAGAACATTAAAACTGAATGACATGTCTCTTGACACAGCAGGCCGGTAACCACGATACCCAGCAGATCCAGGGTTCCTTTATCTGAGATTAAGGCCAGCCTACTTTGTATCCAAACTTTTTTACATTGCGTTATATTCTTAAGACTCTTTGCAAGTTACACAGAACAGAAACGCTACATGGATTAAAAAAGTGTAATAGTGTAATTTACATAATCTTGAACATTTTAAATCCGTTTACGTCGCTTTACTTGTTGCATATGTTTATCACCTGGCGCTGAACCAACTACTACTGCCATCATCCCTTTTTAAAATTTGGAAATTACACCAGATCCAATGAAACCATGCTTAGATTGCAAATGTGTATTTACTGTATCCAGAAGAAATGAAATTACCTTGACAGAAGTACCAGTTACTTCTCCACGCCTATCTGAAACAACATTATATCATTTTGTTAAAAAATAATATATTAAATGTGACTTGGTCCTTTAAATTTGAATTTATAAACATCTAACAAATAAATATGTTTTTCTTGCTATCCATATCATTATACTTTTGGTAATATATTATGTGCTGTCATTTGATATATTAATTTTTATTCCTGATACGAGTGGATAGTTCTTCGTCTTATATTCTTTGTGACGGGTTTTCCCGTTACAATCCGCAAGAAAAGGGGGTATATAGAACCAATAATAGAGGGGTATACAGAAGTTTAATCCGGGGTACAGAATATCGGGGTACAAAATATCCGCGTGGTATGATTGTCGACGAATTCGCCAACGCCAAATACAGAACAAAGAATTTCCTATCCAGCGAGTATTTCGTAACTGCGAGGCGGAGACTTTTTGGCCGCCAGCTACTCAAGAAGTAGCAAAAACTATTAGACCAAGCAACCAGGGGAAACCCGGTGCAAGATAATCCTCGAAATTTCAAAATACTCCCTCGCTCGACTACTTCTAGCCGAGTGCGCAATATAAGGTCGCGGGATACTGAACTCACGGCTTCTTTCTAGATTGCCTCGACACGGCATTACAAAAGGGTATACGACACGCCGCGAATGACCGGGGATCACCACCCGTTATACAATACAAATTATAATACGCGATATCACAAATGCAGCAGGGAACAAATGGGACGCTTTAGCGTATAAGGACTCACGTTCTCGTTTCCAACAAGTATGAATCTCGTTCAGTCCGTCTCTCTCTCTCTCTCTCTCTCTCTCTCTCTCTCTCTCTCTCTCTCCTCTGAATCGCTCCGTATAATCGCTTGCTTGGTTGCTCGCTAAATAGTCGCTAAGTCGCTGGGAAGAAGAATAGTAGTAGAGTAGGCCGTCTTCATGCTGGCTAGCTCATTATATAGGTTTGCTGGGGGTCTTCGGATCCCCTTAGATCCTCCTTAGGGCTCCTTGGTGGGGTAGGGCTATACGCTTCGGTATTGTTCGGGGCATCGATCGGTGGATTTCGGCGATCTTCCCTGATCGCCCCCTCTGGTGTGTCTAGAGGGGGTCCTCTGGATCATCTGAACTGCGGCGCGTGTCGCGCGCCGCGCTTTCCACGGCTCACCTGCAATTCCGCTGCGCATCTTGAGTTTTCCTCTCCATGGGCTCAGGGGAGGGGTGGAGGTCCTTCTCACACCCGAGAACCATCCTGTTCGTCTCCATTCGTCTCCATGGACTGTGGCAGCGGTCTTATCGTTTGCTCGTCTCTGGATCGTATCCTTCGGGCTTCAGGGTCTCTTCTTGCTCACTTCCCGACTCCTCCACCGTCGATCCCGTCACGCTACTTCGGCGCACAGCCCTTCCGCGAACCTGCGGTCTTATTATCCGCCGAAGGGGCGTCTTCTGGGTCGCTTCTTCCATCAGCTCGCCAGTCTAATCCGTAGAACGGAGAGAAAGAAAAGAACACAGCTATCGCGATGGTCCGTGTCGCGCTTCTTGCATGGGTGGTGATCTGCGAGCTAGTCTAACCGAAGCAGGGGGGGGGGGGGTGGTTAGCGAGCCTTGTGACGTCACCACGTCACATCTTATATCGCATTGATTATAAAAGTGTATGATATTGTTTTTATGCAGTGATGTATAATTATGTACATATAAATTCGCGATTAAGTAGCTATGTGTTCAAATTCAATTCCGAATAAAGCTCTAGAAAGCATCCCAGATAACAAACTGCAAGATGGTGGCGACACCATATCGGCACTATATTGCCACGTCTGAGGAGTGTCATCTGATCCGTAGCCATTTGTGTCCGAATTCATTAGCTAAAATGCCAGAACGTGTTACCAGCACGTTTTAGGCAAGCGTAGCACACCGTGTGAATCGCGCAGCACCAGGGCCATCGTGACATGTGTGTCATCGCTCCATTCATGAATCTTCTCAGCAATGACGTAGGGTCACATTTGGTAATGGGGAACCTCTGCTTTCATCCAAATTAAAACCGTTAGATGTCAGTAGATGTTTTACAATATGAGTATTGATAGACATTTTGATAGTCATTTTCCTATATTTATAGTTATTGAGCGAGTCAGATATATTTCTTTCATCCCGTCATATACTATAAATATTATTTATAAAATAAAATATTACTTATAAAATAAAAAGTCATGCTGTTGCGTCCCTAACTTCGCCTTGTGAAATTTCTTAAATAACATGCGGTCATCGTATTTAATATAACTCTCAATTGCATGAATTTGTAATGATGAAATGAAAAAATATGTATAAAGTAAATGTATATATTTTTATGATGAAGCAATTAACGACTCTATGGAAAAAATCGCCGTATCTAGCTAGTTTACCGAAAATAATAAAATCGAGTTCTTATGTTTTTGTTTCGTGTCGGTGTATCTATTTTGGAATCAAAATAAATAAATTGCTTAGTTTGGTCATTTTTCATATTCGTTTATAATTTTTATGGAAACAGCTTTCCCATTAATAAATGTCATCCTACGCCATTAACACGCGTGTAACTATGATGAGCTGATAGTGTTATTGCCACGGCCATGTAACCCGTGTGCTTTATCGCGGTATTTTAGTAGTACCCTGATACGAGTGTCGCTGCAGTATTAAGAGTATGCCGTTGCAAGAGCTGAGCAGGAGCACAGTTTTGGCACAGTTCTGCCACGGAATTCGTTCCATCCGTTGTCATTAATGTGCCAATCGCTGGCTGTTTGGGATGTTATAGTACATGAGGCAGACTTGTTTCTTATTATCGTTAAGGAGATGGACTTTCACTCCCCCTTTTTGAATTTTGTTAATTATTGTTTGGAATTTTTGCCATTTCTGTATCTCTATAACCGCATTGTGGATTCAACTTATGTACGATCTTTTTGATATTCAATTTTTGTTACATGTAATATTATATATGTAATGCACGTTTGTTATGTAATGCTCAGATTTGTAATCCTCAGTTTTTTTATTCTTTGGTAAAGCAACTTATTCGATTAATATATATTTATTAGGCATAGATATAAATAATTAGAAAAATGTTATTAAAACAGTGTTAAATATGTTGTTGAAATTATATATTTAAGGTCTGAAGGTGTAGATGGAATTAGTGTCCAATGTTTTACGTGATCTAATCGACGTATCGAGTGAGGCTATGAAATATGTAATAACTTTTTACTATTTCTCGACCCCTTTTCATGTTAAATGAATGATTAGTCCTGCAAGACGAGAAGACTGAATTAGTGAGATCTCTGGGAACATAAGTAATTTGTAAGTAATACATTTTTTCTCTTTGACATATTTGCCTTTGCATAGAATAGAACGTATAGATATAATTGCCTCTTTTATATCCATTTCGGTTCAATTATATTATAGCTTTTGTTCAGAAGTAATATTAATTATGCCTGATTTTTGTAATAGTTCTTTGTTTAACTGATTTTATTGACGTAGAAGCATCATTGGAGGAATGTATTCATCTACTTTGTAGTTCTAGTTCCGTACACTTATCCTTTATCACCATCATATATGTTCCGTAAGATTATAATAACTTTTTTGTCCTTAAATTTTGCGGATATTTCAATTAAATTTCCTCTGCTTAAAAAAACGGAAATTAAAAAAGAGTGACAAGTACCATTTCTCAGGAACGTTGTATCGTAATATGCATCTGACAGTTTTGAAAGACATGCACTTTACTTAACGTTTGCAATGATTTGGTTAGCGGAGTAAAGAAATACTCTACTTTCGAAATTGTCAGCACTTGGAATCCTAAGGCAAATACATTCATCTGCCGACATCGTAAACACTGTTTTTGAGCTAAATTCCAGAAAAACACATATATTATAAATAGTATAATAAACATCGTAATATTAAATTTAACTTTGTTCATCGTTGCCTTGCTGGACACATCCATAACAACATACAGGATTGGATAGTAATAATTAGCAGCTCAGATATTCTCAAAGCTATAAGTTTCACAGAAATTTTTGCTCATATAAAATTGCATAACACAAAGGGCCCAGACGTTGATGAAAATAGTTTTTTTGTAAGTGGAGGTATGTTGGACACTTGAAGGTCACCTTCATTTTTTAAAATGAATTGATATGTTCATTCTTGCATAATACGATAGAGTATTTCAAAACGAGTTCAACGACCTGAAACATGAAGCCATTGAAGGTTACAAGAAGTAAAGAAAGGCGATAATACTTACGGTTTTGATAGTAAATGAAACTTACGTATTGCAAACAGTGATGGAAGGAAGTGAGTAAACACTGTTCGAAGGGCATTTTGATAGTTTTCAGAATAAGTTAAACATGATAATATTGGTATTGAAATATCGGTTTGATTACAATTGGTTAGGCTGTTCGTTTGTCGTCCATTTTATAAGTACTGAGCTGCGATTCCTGAGGACAGCTCACAATTGTTGAACTACGGAAGATTAACATTGTGAATTTGAATCAAAAGGTAACTAAATTCCATTAGATTGTAAACAAATGTTAATGTTTCATTTTAAATAGTGAGATTAAATACTCTTTACAAAACTACAAGAATGGATACATTCCTCTCTGTTATTATTATTTCATAAAGAATTATAATTGCAATTATATAGTTCATTACGATAAAAAATATTTCGCAGAAAATTCTAAATATTAAATTAAAGAACCAAGCAAAACATTTTCAATAATTACGAATATGAAAAATACTTGAACATTCCAATGGAAAGATGTTCTAAACAGGAGTTAGAAAAATCAAACAATCACCTTCAATTCCAGAATTCATCTATATGAGGTAAAATATTTTGAAAACTTTAATTACAGTCTTTAATGCAAGCAGTTGGACCGTATGTCAATTTTAAGAAAATTGATGAAAGTCAATCATTTTGAAGTGGTCAGAATCTTTGTCGTTTGAGCAATAAGTGACTAACAAATGACTGCATAAATTTCAGGCTTATAAGTATATAGATTAAATCTTATGCAGACATGTTTATAACCGAGTTACTAAATAATAATCCACACTAAGTAATCATTTTAAAACTTAAACGATTACATCTCGCGAACTTTCAAAGATATCAGAAGCGTGAAAAGTATGTGGTTTATGAAATACTCTTCTGAAAGAACGGACGAAGGCAATAGAAATCTTTGTTGGAGTAAGCAAGTTCTAAAGTTCCAAGTAACGCGATGGCCCTTATTTGCCTACGTTTCATAGCAAGTAAGTTCTGAAGTTCTATGAAATCCGATGGAGCTCCTCACTATCAACGTTTCGAAGGAAGTTCTCAAACTCTCAGTTCTGCGTTTAAAGCTATGTGTGTTTTATATATCTATGTAAAGTGATGTTCCCTATCAGTTGTGACGGATACCTGTCTACAGTAAGTCAGGGAAACTCGAAGTAGTTATATCCAAATGCCTTAAAGTATAAAACGTACTTTAGTCTAAAGCAATCTATCGTTACAATATTCACCGAAACGAGGGGTATTTCGAAACTGAGAGACTATAGTTTTTTAAGCGCCAGCTGCTCAGGAAGCAGCAAAGAAATAGACTACACGACCCCGGGAAACAAGGGGAGGAACAACCCTCGAAACTTCTAAATGCTCCACCTCTCGCCTACGCCTAACCGAGTACACGCACTCGGGTCGCGGGATACTGAAGTCACGGCTTCTTTATTTATGGCCTTGACGTGGGTTTAGTTAACAAGTGCTACGGGAAACTACGCAACACGCCGCGAATAACCGGGGATCACCACCCGTTTTCACGATATAAGATACAATACACAATATGTGATACAAGAAATGCGGCATGAAAATGGAATGCTTTAGCGAATAAGCTCCTTGAGGCTCCTTGGTGGGGTGGGCTGTACGCTTTGGTATTGTTCGGAGCCATCGATCAGTGGATTTCAGCGATCACCTCTTCTCGCCCCTTCGGGTGTTTCTGAGGGAGGTCCTCCCGATCATTTGAATTGCGGAGCGCCTTGCGCACAACGCTCCCATGGCTCACTTGCAGGGACGCTGGACCTTTGACTTCTCTTTAGGCGGTTAAAGGGAGTTTGAGGTTCTTCTCACATCTAAAAGCATTATAAAGCATAGAAGCAGATAAGCATTATGCTATGCATTTTTGATTACAGTTTCTTTACTTTGAATTGTCGAAATGAAATGCGCAATCGCATGGTGTAATGCTTTAGGTATCTACTGCTTTGAGACGCAGACAATATGAAACTCTATTCCGCTGGAAGAAACAGCAGAATTTACAATCGATTGCTGTGTAGGAGCAGACAAGTATAATGACATGAATATAACACCACATGGTACATGTTTTACCATCTTCATAATAGATTCGTCACCTTATTGCGTGGACCCAAGGAAATACGTTTGTTTGACACGTAGTAACTATGAAGCGCGATCCCGCTTTATGGACATTCCTTCTATTGACATTCATTAAAAGTGTAGAAGCATTTTGCAATGCATAGAGGGTTACAGGTCACTTACCTTGAAACGGTGAAATGAGTTGCGCTATCGCATTGAATGTAGCAATAAAACTGCATTACCTTGTCAAGCACAAAATATGAAGGGCTATCGCGTTGCATGGAACAGCAGAATTCACATAATTTTGAAGTGTAGAAGCATAATGAGATGTATACAGCATGAAAATCCACTGACATACATCGAAGCATTAGAACTCTATTGCCTCAAAAAGTAGACATCTAAAAACGCTATCCCCTGACAAGAAAGTGTGGGATTTACATTCTTTCGGCTGTGTAGTCGAGACAAACATAACGCGTTGCATTGAATATTACAACTTATCATACGGCAGTGAAATGAAATGCGAAAACGCTTTGACTGAAGCAATAGAACTCTATTGCATCGAAAAGTAATCATCTGAAGACGCTATCCCTTTGTAAGGGAATGTAGATCTCATATTGTTTTGAAGTGTGTAAGAGATAAACATAACGCGTGGAATTGAATATTACATTTTAACCATTGAAGTGAGATGCGATATCGCGTTGAATGAAGTATTCGAGTACTCTATTGCGTCGACACTCTGTGCATCTAGGAACGCTATGCCTTTGCAAGGACGTGCAGGATACACATACAATTGATGGGCAGAAGCGTCTTAAAAGGATATCCCTCTGAAAGGGGGTAAAGGGTTCACATTCCTTTGAAGTGTAGACGAGATAAACGTAACGCGTTGAACTGAGTATAACATCTTACATTAAACATTGAACTGAAATACGATATTGCGTTGAATGATGAATTTGAACTTTATTGCATCGATAAATAGACACCTAGAAACGCTATTCCGCAGCAAGGAAATCTGGAATTTACATTCTTCCTCGGCGTAGACGCGATATACATATTGCGTTGCATTGAATATTACATCGTATTAAGACACATAGAAATGAGAAGCGATAGTGCGTTTCGTGAAGCATTAGAACTCGATTGCTTCGAAACGTAGACATCTAGAAACGCTATGCCATGGCCATGTGTTGTGGAGTTTACGTTCTTTTGAGGTGTTGACGAGATATACATAACGCGTTGCATTGTATTACATCTTATTGCGTAACATAGAAATGAGATGCAATATCCCGTTTTATGTAGCATTAGAACCCCATTGCTTCGATATGTAGAAATCTGTAAACGCTATTCCGTAGCCCGGAAGTGTGGTATATACGTTCTATTGAAGTGCTGACGAGATAAACATAACGCGTCGCATTTAATTACATCTTACTATGAGACATAGAAATTAGATGCGATATCGCGTTTTATGAAGCGTTAGAACTCCACTGCTTCGAAACGTAAATATCTACAAACGCTATTCCGTAGAAAGGAAGTGTGGCATTTTCATTCTTTTGAATTGTAGATGAGATATACATAACGCGATGCATTGAATATTACACCTTATCGTGATACATAGAAATGAGATGCGATATCGCATTGTATGAGGCATTAAAACTCTATTGCTTCGATACGTAAACATCTAGGAACGCTATTATTACGTAGCAAGAAAGTTAAGAATATTTTAAGAATATTATATCTTATCATGAAAAATAGAAATGAGATGTTATGTCGCGTTTTAAGAAACATTAGAACTCTATTGCTTTGATACGTATTCATCTGGAAACGCATTTCCTACCAAGCGTGTTTGGCATTTACATTCTGTAGAAGTGTAGACGAGGTATACATAACACTTCGCAATGAATAATTTATCTTATCCTGAAACATAGAAATGAAGTGCGATATCGCGTTTTAAGAGGCATTAGAACTCTAATTATTCGGTACGTAAACATCTGGAAACGCATTTCCTAGCAAGCAAGTGATGCATTCACATTCTTTTGAAATGTGAAGGAGGTATACATAACACTTCGCAATGAATATCATATCTTATCATGGAAAATAGAAATGTGATGAGATATCGCGTTTTAAGAAGCATTAGAGCTCTACTGCTTCGATACGTAGACATCTGGAAAAGCTATTTCCTAGCAAGGAAGTGTCGCATTTACTTTCTTTTGAAGTGTAGATGAGGTATACATAACACTTCGGAATGAATATTATATCTTATCATGAAGCATAGGAATGTGATGCGATATCCCGTTTTAAGAAGCATTAGAACTATATTGCTCCGATACATCGACATCTGGAAACGCATTTCCTTGCAAGGAAGTGTGGAATTTACATTCTTTTGAAGTGTAGACGAGGTATACATAACACATCGCAATGAATATTATATCTTATCATGAAACATAGTAATGAGATGCATCATCGCGATTTACGAAGCATTGGAGCCCTACTGATTCGATACGTAGGGATCTAGAAACACTATTCCGTAGCAATGTAGTTGTTTGTCATGATAGGATATAAATCAAAGCAACCCGTAGCGTATATCTCGCCAATACTTCAAGAGAATGTTAATCACAGACATACTTGCTACGGAATAGCTTTCCTACATGTCTAAGTATCGCAGCAACGGAGTTCTAATGCTTCATAAAACGCGTTATAGCATCTCATTTTTATGTCCCATGATTAGATGAAATGTCCAGTGCAGTGCGTTATTTATATCTTGTCGGCACGTTAATCGAATGTAAATGCCACACTTCCTTGCAAGGAAATGCGTTTCCAGATGTCGATGTATCGGAGCAATATAGTTCTAATGCTTCTTAAAACGGGATATCGCATCACATTCCTATGCTTCATGATAAGATATAATATTCATTCCGAAGTGTTATGTATACCTCATCTACACTTCAAAAGAATGTAAATGCTACACTTCCGTGATAGGAAATGCGTTCCCAGATGTCTACGTATCGAAGCAATTGTGTTCTAATGTTTCATTAAACGCGATATCGCATCTCATTTCTATGTTTCATGATAAGACATAATATTCATTGTGAAGTGTTATGTATATCTCCACTAACCTTCAATAGAATGTAAATGCCACACTTCCATGCTAGGAAATAGCGATTCCAGATCTCTACGTATCGACGCAATAGAGTTCTAATCATTCTTTAAGCTTGATATCGCATCTCATTTCTATGTATCATGATAAGATATAACATTCATTGCGAAGTGTATACCTCGTCTACACTTCAAGAGTATGTAAATGCCGCACTTCCTTGCTGGGAAATAGTGTTTGCAGATGTCTACGTATCGAAGCAATATAGTTCTAATGCTTCTTAAAACGAGATGTCGAATCTCATTTCTATGTTTCATGATAAGGTATAATATTCATTGCGAAGTGTCATGTATACCTCGTATTCACTTCAAAAGAATGTAAGTGCGAAACTTCCTTGCTAGGAAATAGCGTTTGCAGGTGTCTGCGTATCGAAGCAGTAGTGTTGTAGTGCTTTTTAAAACGCGATGTCGCATTTCATTTCATTGTTCCGCGTTAAGATATAGTATTCAATGCAACGCGATTTGTGTATCTGCATACAAAAAAAATATAAATCCCACTCTTTCTTCCAACGGGATAGCGTTTCTAGGTATCTACGCGTAGAAGCAAAAGAGTTCTCTTACTTCATTCAAAGCGATGTCGCAACTCATTTCAATGCCGCATGATATGATGTAATATTCATTGTATCGCGTTATGTTTACCTGCTTCTGCACACCAATTGAATGTGAGCTCTACACTTCCTTGCCCGGGGATAGCGTTTCTAGATGTCCAGGTGCCGAAGCATTTAATTTCTCATGCTTCATGCTTCGCAATATCGCATTTCATATCAACAGTTCGAAGTATGTCTGTAGATTTTAATGCACTATATATATCATTATGCTCATCTGCTTCTGCGCCCCAAAAGTGTGGTTTCCACACTTCCGGACAAGAGGATAGCGATTCTAGTTGTAAATGTGTCGAAGCAATAGAGTTCTAATACATCATTCATCGCGATCTCGCACCACATTTCAATGTGTAATTTAAGATGTAATATTCAATGCAGCGCGTTACGTTTAACTCTTCAACACTTCTAGCTAATGTGAACCCTACACTCCCTTGCAGGGGGATAGCGTTTTTAGATATCTACTTGTGGAAGCAATAAGGTTCTATTACTTTATTCAGATCGAAGTCGCATCTCATTTCAATGCCGCATGTAGAGATGTAATATTCAAAGAAACGCGTTACATTTATCTGCTTCTACACGTCAACAGTATAAAAATTCTACAATATCTTGCCAGGAGGTAGCGTTTCTAGATGTGCACGTTTTGAAGCAATAGATTTCTAATGCTATATAAAACGCGATATCGCATTTGATATCAACAGGTCGAAGTATGTAAGTAGATAAAAATGCTCTAAACATCTCGTTATGCTTGTCTGCATATACACGTCAAAAGACTGTGATTTCTACACTTCCTTGCAAGGGAATTGCGTTCTTAGATGTCCACTTTTCGAAGCAATAGAGTTCTATTGCTTCATTCAACACGATGTCGCAAGTCATTTCAATGATTCATGGTAAATTGCAGTGTTCTATGCAATATGTTACATTTGTCTGCATCTAGACCTTAAAAGGATGTGAATCCTATACTTACTTGCAATAGAATATCGTTTCCAGATCTCTACGTGTCCAAGCAAGACATTTCTAATACTTCACGCAGGGCGATGTCGCATCTCATTTCAACGTTTCAAAGCAAAGAATCTGTAATCATATATCCATAACATTATGCTTAACTGTTAGAGGTCTTCAATAGAATGTGAACTATATAATTCCATGCAACGGCATGGCACTCCGTAGTGTCTGTCTGTTAAAGCAATCGAGCTAGAATTCTCCATGCAATGCGCTGGCGCATCCCATTTCATCGTTTCAAAGTAAGAATGCTGTAATCTCTCATGCATAGCTCTATGCTTATCTGCTTTAAAACTTCATAAGAATGTAAATTATACAGCTCCATGCAACAGGATTGCCCTTCGTAGTATCTACATGTCGAGACAATAGAGTACTAATGCATCATACAATGCCATGACTCATCTCATTTCAACGTTTCGAATTAAGTAAGCTGTAATCTTCTATGAAAAGCATTATAATTATCTGCTTCTACTCAACAAAAGAATGTGAATTCTATAGATCCAAGCAACAGGAGGGCAAGACCTCCACCATCCTACTGCCTGCCCTGATGCGGGCAAAGGATTCCCAGGGCCACTCAAACCGCGACCAACATTTATCTTATACTCTAACCGATTCATCGTTATGCGTTTTCCATTAAGCTTGCCGGGATCAGTGATATTGATTCGCTCAATCTAAATTATTATTTTCTTTTTAAATTTCTAGATTTTTTTAGTTTCTCTCACGATATCGTCTATTTCGTTGTACCTTACCCTTACAGTATGGTATATAATCTGTTGTTTGATATTTCTAGGATTTCCTCTTAATAAATGCAATGCTTCCACATATTTTCTTTCTCTTTCTCTTTAGTTACATTGTTGTTATTTTATGCTTTTCACCCTCCACATTCCCTCTCTACACCATCTCGGAACAGGCGTTATACGATTACTGCAGGATGATGCCCCGGTCTCGTTACACCGAGATCGAGTATTCTCTCTTGCATCCGTTGATTTATATATGTTATATATTGGAGAATACTTCCTCTTATCCTTTGTATCTTTCGAATGAAATTACATTTACAGAAGTACGAGCTAGTTCTGCACGCCTATTTGAAACAACATTAAATCACCTTGTTAAAGAATAATATATTAAATGTGACTTGGACTTTTAAATTTGAATTTATAAACATCTAACAGGTAAATATGTTTTTCTTACTATTCATATCATTATACATTCAGTGATTTATTGTGTGCTGTGATTTGATATATTAACTGCTTGATTATATTTTGCAATGAACTTTGCGTACCAAACATTGTTTTTACTCCTGATGGGAGTGGATAGTTCTTCGTTTTATATTCTTATATCGCATTGATTATAAAGGTATATGATATCCTTTTTATGCAGTCATGTATAATTATGTACATACAAATTCGCAATTAAGTAGCCATGTGTTCAAATTCAATTCCGAATAATGCACTAAAAAGCATCCCAGATAACAAACGGCAAGATGGTAGCGACACCATGCCAGCACTATATTGCCACTTCCGAGGAGTGTCAACTGATTCGTAGTCATCTGTAATCGGATTCGTTAACTAAAATGCCAGAACGTGTTACCAGCACGTTCTAGACAAGCGAATCGCGCAGCACCAGCACCATGGTGACACGCGTATCATCGCTCCATTCATGAATCTTCTCAGCAATGACGCAGGATCACATTTGGCAATGGGGAACCTGTACTTTCATACAAATTAGAACCGTTAGATGTCAGTAGATGTTCAGCATATGAGTATTGATAGACATTTTGATGGTCGTTTTCCTATATTTATAGTTATTGAGCCAGTCGTATATATTTCTTTCAATCCATCATAGACTAAAGATATTATTTATAAAAAAAATATTACTTATAAAATAAAAATTTATGCTGTTGCGTCCCAAACTTCGCCTTGTATAATTTTTAAAATAACATGTTCTCATCGTATTTAATGTAACCCTCAATTGCATGAATTTGTAACAATAAATTGTAGAAAATATATATAAAATAAGTGCATATATTTTTATGACAAAGTAATTATCGACTTTATGGAAAAAATCGCCCTATCGAGCTAGTTTATAGAAAATAATAAAATCGAGTTCTTATATCTTTGTTTTGTGCCGGTGTATCTATTTTGGAATCAAAATAAATAAATTGCGCAGTTTAGTCATTTTTCATATTTGCTTATAATTTTTATGGAAACAGCTTCCCCATTAGTAAATGTGAGCCTACGCCACAACCACGCGTGTAGCTATGGTGAGCTGATAGTGTCATTGTCACGGCCGTGTAGCCCGTGTGCTATATCTCGGTACTTTAATAGTGCCGTGATACGAATGCCGCCCCAGCACTAACAGTATGCCATTTCGAAAGCTGAGTAGGAGCACTTTGTTAGCACAGTTCTGTCACGGAATTCGTTCCACCCGTTGTCATTGTCGTGCCAATCGCTGGCTGTTTGGGATATTGTAGTGCATGAGGCAGACTTGTTCCTTATCATCGTCAAGGAGATGGATTTTCACTCCCCCCTTTTTGAATTTTTTAAATTATTGTTTGGAATTTTTGCCGTTTCTGTATCTATATGACCGGATTGTGAATTCAACTTATGTACGATCTTTTTGGTCTTCATCTTTTGTTACATGTAATATTATATATGTGATGCACGTTTGTTATGTAATGCTCCGACTTGTAAGCCTCAGATACTTTTATTCTTTGGTAAAGCAACTTATTCGATTAATATATATTTATTAGATATAGATATAAACAATTAGAAAAATGTTATTAAAACGCTATTAAATATGTTGTTGCAATTATATATTTAAGGTCTGAAGATGTAGATGCAATTAATGTCCGATATTTTACGTGATCCAATCGACGTATCGAGTGAGGCTATGAAATATAAAAATCTTTTACTATTCTTCGACCCCTTTACATGTTAAATGAATGATTAGTTCTGCAAGACAAGAAGCCTGAATTAGTGAGATATCTAGGAACATAAGTAATTTGTAAGTAACACATCTTTTCTCTTTGAAATATTTGCCTTTGCATAGAATGGAACATATAGATATAATTGCCTGTTTCGTACCCATTTCGGTCCAATTCTATTATAGCCTTTGAGTAATATTGATTATATATTTGAGTAATATTGATTATACTTGATTTTTGCAATAGTTCTTTGATTAACAGATTTTATTAACGTAGAATCATCATTTGAGGGATGTATCAATCTACTTTGTAGCTCCATCAGTTTCTTTTTCTTTCGCTACTTTCCGTTTTCAGTTCCGTATACTTATCCTTTATCACCATCATATATGTTGCGTAAAATTACAATAACTTTTTGTCCTCAAATTTTGCGGATATTACAATTAAATTTCCTTTGATTAAATAAACGGAAATTAAAAAACAGTGGCACGTACCATTTCTTGGAGACGTTGTATCGTAATTTGCATCTGACGGTTTTGAAAGGCACTTTACTTAACGTTTGCAATGATTCGGTTAGCGAAGTAAAGAAATATTCTACTTTCGAAATTGTTGGCTCTTGTAATTCTAAGGCAAATATATTCATCTGTCGACATCGTGAACATTGTTTTTTGGTAAAATTCCAGAAAAACAAATATACTATGAGTAAAATAATAAACATCATAATATTAAATTTAACTCTGTTCATCGTTGCCTTGTTGGACACATCCATAGCAATATACAGGGTGGGGCAGTAATAATTAGCACCTCAGATATCCACGAAACTATAAGTTTCATAGAAGTTTTTGCTAATATAAAATTGCATAGTACAAAGGGCCCATCCGTTGATGAAAATAGTTTTTTTGTAAGTGGAGTTATGTTGGACATATGAAGGTTACATTCATTTTTTAAAATGAATTGGTATGTCCATTCTTCCGTAATACGATAGAGCATTTTAATGCAAGTTTAACGATCTGTAACATGAAGGCATTGAAGGTTACAAAAAGTAAAGAAAGGCGATAATACTCACGGTTTTGATAGTAAATGAAACATACGTATTGTAAACAGTGGTGGAAGGCGTAATACTTACCCTTTACTTCACTGTGAATAAACACTTTTCGAAGGGCATTTCAATAGTTTGCAGCATAAGTTAAACATGATAAGATTAGTATTGAAAAATCGGTTCGAATACGTTTGGTTAGGCTGTTCTTTGTGTCGTTCATTTTATAAGTACAGAGCTGCGGATTACTGAGGACAGCTCACAAAATTGTTGAACTATGGAAGATTATCATTGTGAATTTGAATCAGAAGGTAATTAAATTCCATTAGATTGTAAACAGATCTCAATGTTTCATTTTAGATAGTAAGATTAGATACTCTTTACAAAACTACAAGAATGGATACATACCTTTCTGTTATTATTATTTCATAAAGAATTATAATTGCAATTATATAGTTCATTGCGATAAAAAATATTTCTCAGAAAATTCTAAATATTAAATTAAAGAATCAAGTAGAACATTTTTAATAATTACGAATATGAAAAATACTTGAATATTCCAATAGAAAGATGTCTAAACAGGAGTTAGAAAAGTCAAACATTCAATTTCAATTCCAGAATTCATCTATAAGAGGTAAAATGTTTTGAAAGCTTTAATTACAGTCTTTAATGCAAGCGGTTGGGCAGTATTTCAATTTTTAAGAAAATTGATGAAAGTTAACCATTTTGAAGTGGTCAGAATCTTTGTCGTTTGAGCAATAAGTGAATAACAAATAACTGCATAAATTCCAGGCTTAAAAACTTATGAATTAAATCCTATGCAGACTCGTGTATGAGCGAGTTACTAAATAATAATCCACAATAAGTAATCATTTTAAAACTTAAACGATTACATCTCGCGAACTTTCAAAGATATCAGAAGCGTGAAAAGTATGTGGTTTATCAAAAACTCTTCTAAAAGAACGGACGAAGCCAATAGAAACCTTTGTTGAAGTAAGCAAGTTCTAAAGTTCTAAGCAACGCGATGGCCCTTATCTGCCTATGTTTCATAGCAAGTAAGTTCTGAATTTCTATGAAATCCGATGTAATTCCTCACTACTAACGTTTCAAAGTATGTTCTCAAATTCTCAGTTCTACGTTTAAAACTATGTGTGTTCTATATATCTATGTAAAGTGATGGTTCCAATTATTTGTGACGAAAACCTATATATAGTAAGTCAGGGAAGCTCGAAGGGGTTAATTATCTAAATGCTTTAAGGTGTAAAACGTACTTTAATCTAAAGCGATCTATCGTTCCAAGGTATCCGCTCACGTACAACTTTTCTTGGGCGCCAGCTGCTCAGAAAGTAGCAAAGGGATAGACTACACGACTCCGGGAACCCTGGGGCGGAACAACCTTTGAAACTTCGAAATGCTCCTCCTCTCGACTACGCCTAGCCAAGAACACACACTCAGGTCGCGAGATACTGAAGTCACGGCATGTTTATTTATGGTCTCGACGTGGGTTTAACTAACAAGGGCTACGGGAAACTACGCAACACGCCGCGAATTACCGGGTATCATAAATCGCGTCACGATATAAGATACAATATACAATAGGCGACACAAGAAATGGGACGCTTTAGCGAATAAGCTCTCACGTTCTCATCTTCAGGTTCCTTGAATTCGCTGGTGGTCCTCGGGTCTCCTGGATCCTCCTCGGGGCTCCATGGTGGAGTGGGCTGTAGGTTTCGGTATTGTTCGGGTCCATCGATCAGTGGATTTCGGCGATTTCCTCTTCTCGCCCCCTTGGGTGTCTCTGAGGGGATCCTCCTGATCATTTAAATTCCGTAGCGCCTCGCGCGACACGCTCCCATGGCCCACCTGCAGGGCCGCTCGACTTTTGACTTCTCTTTAAGGGGTTAAGGATGGTTGAGAAACTTCGCACATCCCAGAGCATTATAAAGCACAGAAGCAGATAAGAATAATGCGATGCACAGAGCTTTACAACCTTCTAACTTACTTTCAACTGTTCATATGAAATGCGATATTGCGGTGCATGAAGCATGACAAATTAAATGCTTCGGCACCTGGACATCCAGAAACGCTATCCCCGGGCAAGAAAGTGTAGGGTTCACACTCAATTCATGTGCAGAAGCAGATAAACATAACGCGATGCTATGAATATTACATCTTATCATGAAGTATAGAAGTAAGATGCGCAGCCGCGTTTTAAGAAGCAATAGAACTCTATTGCTTCTAAACCTTCAGATATAGAAACGATATTCCGTAGCAAGGAAGTGATGCATTTACATTCTTTTGAAGTGTAGACGAGGTATACATAACACTTCGTAATGAATATTATATCTTACCATCAAACATAGAAAAGAGAGGCGATATCGCGTTTTAAGAAGCATTACAACTCTATTGCTTCGATACGTAGACATCTGGAAACGCTATTTCCTAGCCAAGAAGTATGGCATTTACATTCTCTTGAAGTGTAGACGAGGTATTCATTACACTTCGCAATGGATATTATATCTTATCATGAAACATGGAATTGAAATGCGATATCGCGTTTTAAGAAGCATTAGAAGTCTATTACTTCGATACGTAGACATCTGGAAACGCTATCTCCTAGCAATTAATTGTGGCATTTACAATCTTTTGAAGTGCAGACGAGGTATACAAGGAAGTGTGGCATTTACAATCTTTTTAAGTGCAGACGAGGTATACATAACACTTCGCAATGAACATTATATCTTATCATGAAACATAGAAATGAGATGCGATATCGCGTTTTAAGAAGCATTAGAAATCTATTGCTTCGATACGTGGACATCTGGAAACGATATTTCGTAGCATGGATGTGTGCCATTTACATTCTTTTGTAGTGTAGACAAGTTATTCATTACACTTCGCAATGAATATTATTTCTTATAGTGAAACATAGACCTGAGGTGTGATATCGCGTTTAAAGTAGCATTAGAACACTAATGCTTCGATACGTAGGCATCTACAAACGCTATTTCCTAGCAAGGAAGTGTCGCATTTACATTCATTTGAAGTGTATGCGAGGTATACATAACACTTCGGAATGAATATTATATCTTATCATGAAACATAGAAATGAAATGCTATATCGCGTTTTGAGAAGCAGTAGAACTCTATTGCCACGATACGGTGACATCTGCCAACGCTATTTCCTAGCAAGGAAGTGTCGCATTTACATTCTTTTGAAGTGAATACGAGGTATACATAACACTGCACAATGAATATTATGTCTCATCATGAAACATATAAATGAGATGCGATATCGCGTTTTAACTCTATTGCTACGATACGTGGACATCCGGAAACGCTATTTCCTACCAAGGAAGTGTCGCCTTGACATTCATTTGAAGTGTACGCGTGGTATACATGAGACATCGCAATGAATATTATATCTTATCATGAATCCTAGAAATGAGGTGCGATGTCGCGTTTTATGAAGAATTAGAACACTCTTACTTCGGTAGGTAGACATCTAGTAACGCTATTAAGTACCACGGAAGTATGGGATTTAAATACTTTTGAAGTGTTAACGAGATATAGTTATTGCGTTACATTGACTTACATGTTATCATGAAAAATAGAAATGAGGGGCGATATCGCGTTCTATGAAGAATTAGAACTTTATTGCTTCGATACGTAGACATCGTGAATAGCCATTCCCTAGCACGGAAGTGTGGTATTATATTCTCTTATAGTGTAGACGAGATAAACGTAATGCGTTGCATTGAATATTACATCTTATCGTGAGTCAAAGTGTTGAGATGCGATATTGCGGTTTATGATGCATTAGAACACTATTGCTTCGATACGATGACAGCTAGAAACGCGACTCCATCGCAAGGTAGTGTGGCATTTACATTCTTTTGAAGTGTTGACGAGAGGTACGCAACGCGTTACATTGAATATTGCATCTTATCATGAGTCACTGATATGAGATGCGATATTGCGTTTTTTGAAGCATTAGAACTCTATTGCTTCGATACGTAGACATCTAGAAACGCTGTTCCGTTGGAAGGAAGTGTGGCATTTACATTGTATTGAATTGTATACGCTGCAGAAAAAGAGGACGACGTGTCTGCAACCAACAACAGAATGCGAAGCTGCACGAGGTCCACCAACCGGAATATGCATGACTGCAACGGAAAGTCGAAAAGCTCGTACCAAAGTTCAAGAGCTTAGTCGTCAACAGTCGCACAACGGAGCTGATGGCCACCGCGATCGTCGGCGTTCTTGATCGCGACCAGAATCGAGTGTAGGACATTGATCCTCACCTGTTCGAGTGCAAACTTCATTACAGACGACCTGGCAATAAAGCCTGGATTTCCCACGACGAATAACACGACAACCATCGAAGCGTCGAACCAATTACACAAAGTCGCGAATAAATTGCCTCAACGAAGATCAAATCCCGGTTATCGGGCTTCGGCCGGAAGCTCACATTCTTTACGATACCGCGAATCGCTGGACCGATACCAGAAGAGCAAATCGATAGGGCGAAGGTTCCGATTCCGGCAACTGTAAAACTAGCAGATCCAGAATTTCATCGACCGGCAAATGTGGATATGTTAATCGGCACCGGCCCCGCTTTATCATTTCTTAGCATCGGCCAGTACAAGCTTTCTCCTCGCAACGATCCTGAATTAATCCTCCAAAAGACGCAATTTGGATGGTTCGTCGTGGAGCGTATCCACATCGGCATCGTGGAGGAAACATCAAACGTTCGTTAAAATCCTGAATTTCGAATTTCAAAAATTCTGGGAGCTAGAAGAGGGTACACACGTACGACACCTATTTTCCGCGGAGCAGGAATGCGAGCAGAATTTTCACGACCACGTTAAACGGATACGAACCGGTCGTTATATTGTCGCACTGCCGTTCAATGAAAAGAAGATGCAGTTAGCCGAAACTCGGTCGCCCGCCTTCAACCGTCTTCTTTCGCTCGAACGAAAATTCATGAAAGGTCCAGAACTGAAACGAGAATACTCCGCCGTCATCGAGGAGTATCTCGAGATGGGACACATGATCCAGGTAGAACCACGCGATTCGGATGGCTTCTACCTCCCCCACCACGCCGTCATCAAACTGTCCAGCTCAACAACGAAGGTTCGCGTCGTCTTCGATGGATCTGCAAGAACGAGCAGTGGACTGTCATTGGACGACACGCTTTTGGCAGGACCAACGATACAGGACGACATATTCGCGCTTCTCATAAGGTTTCGTCAACACACCTATGTTTTAACCGGAGACATCGAGAAGATGTATCGGCAGTTCCTCGTAAGACCGGAAGGCCGCCGACACCAGACGATATTATGGCGAGATAACAACGGAAAGGTGAAAACGTACGAGCTGAACACGGTCACGTTTGGTCTATCTTCAGCGCCTTTCCTCGCCATCAGGTGAATTCATCAGCTAGCGGGCGACGAAAAGGTGAATGCTCCTTTCGCATCGACCGTGCTCCAGCGAGATCTATATGTCGACGATCTCCTAACTGGCACAGATAATTACGAAGACGCTAGACAACTACGGGACCAGGAAATCAAGCTACTTAACCGCGGCAGCCTCCACATTCAACAATGAGTCTCGAATGAACCGAAACTTTTAGCAGGACTTCCGGAAGGCGAAATTCACCCAAAGTATTTTGGAGATGCAACCATGAAAACTCTCGGCGCCTCGTGGCACGCGCAGAACGACCGAATCATGTATTCCGTGGATCCAAACATCGATACGAGGATCACCAAACGCACGATCTTATCCACCATAACAAAAATAGTCGACACGTTAGGTTTACTGGTGCCAGTAATAATAACAGCAAAAATATTTATGCAACACCTTTGGAAACTGCAATTGGCCTTGGACGAATCACTACCAACCAGCCTCCGTACAGAATAGTCCACGTACGTGAAGGAATTGCAATTAGATAACGAAACATTCTCCGAGCGACACGTATGCCAATCAAAGGTGAGAAGAGTGGAATTACATGGGTTCTGCGACGCGAGCGAACAAGCATACGGAGCGTGCGTGTATGTACGGTCAATCAACAATCGCGGCCGAATTGAAACGATACTATTATGTGCGAAATTTCGGGTCGCGTCAGTAAAAGTTGTCAGCCTCGCACGTTTCGAACTTTGCGGTGCGGTGCTACTGGCGTCATTATTTTCTAACGTCCGAAATAGTAATGCACGCCGATTTGACTCGATTAACTTCTGGACGGATTCCACGATAGCTTTAAATTAGCTGCAACGCGAACCAGCCACGCTTACATTGAATATTACATCTTCCCATGAGACTTAGAAATGAAATGTGATATCGCGTTTTATGAAGCATTAGAACTCTATTACTTCGATGTGCGCACACTTACAAACGCTATTCCGTCACAAGGAATTGTGGGATTTAGATACTTTTGACGTGTTGACAATATAAACATAACGCGTAGCAATGAATATTACATCCCATCATGAGACATAGAAAGGATTTGCGATATCGCGTTTAATGAATTGTGACGTCAGGCGTACCGCCTGCCGCCCTCCGGCGTCAACCTCTTCTCCAGCGGCATCCGTATTCAGAGCCCCTGTACGTGGGCCACTCGTCAACACGCCGCTCCAGTATTCAGAGACGACGATACGAGAGAGAGAGAGAGAGAGAGAGAGAGAGAGAGAGAGAGAGAGAGAGAGGGAGGGAGAGAGAGAGAGAGAGAGAGGGAGGGAGAGAGAGAGAGAGAGAGAGAGAGAGAGAGAGAGAGGAAGGGTACTCCACATACGACCGGGAAGACCTTACCTTGCGTTACGAGGGCGAGGAGCACCACGCCACGTACCGCATCAAGTCACCGGCGATCACGCACCCGTATACCCTCTTCTCGTATATACGATCCTAGTATAAGTACACTACTCACCTCTGTACATACACTACAACACACACCTAGAGTTAAGTATATACATGTACATACGCCGCCTAGTTATTACGCTAGAGGTAAGTTGCGAGCTGCTCCCCACTCCGACCGGCCGCCCCACCTCGAAGGCCGAGCGGCCGCCGTATTCCAACCGTCCGCCCCACCGCGAGGGCCCAGCGACCCGAGGAGGTCGCGGACGCGAGATCTGATCTTCACTTGTAATCGCGCCTCCGAACCGAGGAGTTTCAATCCGACTCGATCAATTAGCTCATATGCAACTAGCTACCAGCTCAATGGCATTGACTCTATCTCATCTCCGTTAGCGGAGTCCGTAACTTAACTTAGACTATTTCTATTCCTTATTACAATCTTAGTTTAATAACTTAGAGTTAGACAAGTGTACTAGTATAGGGAAGTTCATAGAATATACGTTGTTTACACCCGATCCAAATCTTCTTTATTTCAAATTCAATTACAAATTCCTTAACTCTATTCCATGGGTACGCTCGCGAATATTATACAATTCCATAATTCTTCTGCGATAGTCCCGGAGGTGGACAACTAGAGCGAACCACCGCTTAGCCGCTCTTACTTCAGTTCTGCAGTAATCGAGTATCTTGCGCCCAGGTCGACACTGTACTGCTAGAGCGAACCAGCGCTTAGCCGTGCCGTTATCTTCCGAAGTACAAGTGCTCTTGATGAACTTCGAGACTCCGAAAAGGCGTACACGACGCGCGGGGAGGAAGGTGTTCATACGTCGTCTTATTCGTGAATACGTGGGCAATGTTCCTGCATACGTCAATCTCTGCAATCGAGTTCCTGTTCCTGCGAAGGATACCTTTTCCGCCGTTCGACACGTTCGTGTTCAGGATCGCCCTGTCCCAGGGTCCGTACCTGCCAGCTAGGGTCAGCCCGTATGGAAACTCGTCCCTGTGACCATACAACCGTTCCGGCCATATGCCGCAGCCATACGGCGTATCGTAAGCTTATACGTAAGCTTTAGCGTTAATATTCTGTAATTTAGAGTCCAGAACGCCAACGAACCCGGTCCAGGCGCAATTCGCGTACGTTTCGGGAATGGCTACGACGTCGTGTCATCGTTTCGAGTGAAATCGCACCCCGGGATGTGACATACCGCCATTTATGAAGCATTAGAACTCTATTGCTTCGAAATGTAGACATCAAAAAACGCTATTCCGTATCAAGGAATTGTGGCATTTACATCCTTTTGAAGCTTTGACGAGATGTACACAACGCATTGCATAGAATAGTACATCTTGTCATGAGACATGGAAATGAGACACGATGGCGCGTTTTTTGAAGAATTAGAACTGTAGACATCTAAAAGCGCTGTTCCGTAGCAAGGAAGGGCGACATTTAAATTCTTTTGAGGAGCAGACGAGATATACTCTATATAGACGACTATCTAGACGAGAACTCTATTGTTTCCATATGTAGACATCTACCAGCGCGATTCCGTAGCTAAGAAGTGTGGGATTTAATTTCTTTTGACGTGTTGATGAGATATATATACCGCGTTGCATTGATATTACATCTTACCATGCGATATAGAAGTGGGATGCGATATCGCGTTTTATGAAGCATTGGAACTAAATTGTATTGATATGTGGTTATCTAGAAACGCTAATCCGTAGCAAGGAATTGTGGGTTTCACATTCTATTGAAGCGTTGACAAAATATAGTTGTTGCGTTACATTGAATTACATCTTATCGTGAGACATAGAAATGATATGCGACATCGCGTTTTATGAAAAATTAGTACTCCACTTCTTCGAAACATAGATATCTAGAAACGCTATTCCGTAGCAAGGAAGTGTGGTACTTACATTCTTCTGAAGTGTAGACGACATATATATAACACATTGCAATTGAATATTACATCTTATCATGAGACACAAAAATGAGATGCGATATAGCGATTAGTGAAGTATTATTAGAACTCTATTACTCTGATTCGTCGACATCTAGGAAAGGTATTCCGTAGCAAGGAAGTGTGGCACACATATTCTTTTGAAGTGTAGACGAAATATACATAACGCGATGCATTGAATTCATCATCCTGTCATGAGACATAGAAAGGAGATGCGATATCACGATTTATGAAGCATTAGAACTCTATTGCTATGATGCATAGACATCTAGAAACGCTAATCCGCAGCAAGGATGTTTTGCATTTACATCCTTACGAAGTGTAGAGGAGAGGTACTTATCGCGTTTCATGGATATTACATCTTATCACGATACACAGAAATGAGATGCGATATCGCTTTTTGTAAAGAGTTAGAACCCTATTATTTCGATACGTAGGCATCTAGAAATGCTGTTCCTTAGCAAGGAGGAGATGCTTTTACATTCGTTTGAGGTATAGACGAGATACACATAACGCGTTGCATTGAATATTACATCTTATCGTGAGACATAGAAATGAGATGCGATTTCGCGTTTTATAAAGAGATAGAACTCAATTGTTTCGATACGTAGACATCTTGAAACGCTATCCGGTTGCAAGTAAGTGCGGATTGAACATTCTTTTGAAATGTTGACGAGATATACATAACGCGTTGCGTTGAATTGCATCGTATCATGCAACATAGAATTAAGATGCGACATCGCGTTTTATGAAGAATTCGGGAACTTCTGCTTCGATATGTGGACATGTAGAAATGCTGTTCCGTAGCAAGTAAGTGTGGCGTTTACACTCTTTTGAAGTGTAGACGGGATATACATATCTCGTTGCATTCAATGTAACATGTTACCATGAAACGTAGAAATGAGATGCGACATCGCGTTTTATAAAGAATTAGAACTCTATTTCTTCGATATGTAGGCGTCTAGAAGTGCAATTCCGTAGCAAGAAAGTATGGCATTTATATTCTGTTGAATTGTAGACGAGATATGCATAACGCGATGCATTGATATTACGCCTTATCATGAGACATAGAAATGAGATGCGATATCGCGTTTTATGAAGAATTAAAACTCAATTGCTTCGGTACGTTGACATCTAGGAACGCTACACTGTAGCGAGGGAGTGTGGCATTTACATTCTTTTGAAGTGTAGACGATGTATACATAACACTTTGCAATGAATACTACATCTTATCATGAGACTTAGAAATGAGATGCGATATCGTGTTTTATGCTGCATTAGAATACTACTATTTCGTTATGTAGACAACTAGAAGCGTTATTCCGTACCATAAAATTGTGGCATTTACATTCTTTTGAGGTATGGGCTAGATATACATAACGCGTTGCATTGAATATTACTGCTTATCATGAGACATAGAAATGAGCTGCGATATCGCGTTTTATAAAGGGTTAGAACTCTATTGCTTCGGAACGTAGGCACCTAGGAAAGCTGTTCCGTAGCAAGGAAGAGTGGCATTTACTTTCTTTTGATTTGTAGTGTTACGTCAGGCCTTGCGCCTGCCACCCATCAGCCTTTTCGCCGCCTCCTGCATCAATCCCTGCACGCAGTGAACCTGCCGTACACTTCTGCGTATCCTGCAACCAGCAGCGTTTGCGCTCGCAGATGTCCACGCGCCCACTCGCACCTACGAGCACCTCTGTCTCATGCATGCCAATACGCATCGCTGTCTTGTTTGCACCAACGAGCAGCTCTGTCTCGTTCGCACCAAAGTGCAACTTTGTCTCACTCGCACCTATGCTGATCGCCCTATTGTTCGTACCTACGAATATACCCGCCTCCCTCGCACTGAAGTCTCCGGCTAGAAGGAAGAAGCAGCAGCCCGTTACCGGAATGGGGAGTATTTCAGTTCAAGGAACCTACATTGCCAGGACCTATATATTATTTCTAATGTTATATCTATGTACCTGTATCATACCCTAGATGTAAGTTCTCATGATATATATTGTAACAATCCACAAGAAACACGTAATTCTAATTCCGTACATATGAGATTAGATATTAAGACGTACCTGCGCGAACGACACGCACAGGTATCACCACGACGAGCCGCGTGTTCCCGCTCGCTGGACCACGCGCTCCCCACTACGAGCGACTGCTACCGATGCGCTACGCAAACCGAGGATGTCCGAGACGCGACTCCAGAGATCAGTCTACATCGAGATACCACTCCATGGAGTCGAATCCTCCAGTACCATATCATATACCCAAGCCATTAGCCGCCTCTATATGGAGATTAGGCTACGTGGAGATTAGGCTATTATTTCTATTTCATACGTTATAACTTAGAATAATTTTGACCTTGTATAGTTTTAACTTCGAACATATTTCATTTATTTTACTATATCCTGTTTACAAGTTCATCACCATATCTACTAGTTCCTAAATCTACTAAATCTAAATACTATTTCTCGCATTTAATACAACCCTTAGGTAGGAATACTTCCACGTGTCACTTCCATACAACTGGGTAGCTGTCCAACACCTCGAAGGAGTATAGAACCCAGCTTTACAGAGTTGCGATAGAGCGGACCGCCGCTTATCCTTCCGACCATTGTCTGTTAGTACAGAAAAACTTGGTGAATGGGACGTGATTCTGGTTCGCGAAGAACACGACCCGCGTATAGGAAGAATTTCCTTCGTTCACTTGTACGTGGATAACGTATCCCGGATCCCCCTATACCAGCGACCTCTCTCCTTCGCACCGGTTCAGTGTCTCCAGCAACGCCGAGTCTCCTTTTTCCGCAGTCGAGATTGCTGCGTTATCCACGGTCCCTGCCGAATCCAAGCCGCCTTTACCCGCTTCGCTGAAAGCTGATTGAAATATCAGTCTCCGTTAACAGGCCAACATCTACATCGATGCCAGTCAACGATCCATGGCGAGAATTCTACTAATGTATCGAATACGACACCAGCGAGAGATAGGATTTACTACATCTATTATCCACGAACTGCGAGTGTTTTTCTCGTGCCGCGTAAGCTGAAATAGTCGGACCAGGTCGTAATGCGTTTCCGCAGATCGAATCTCGAACAAATAGATTAGTGTCGTGAAGCCTCCGGATAAGCGGAAAATTATTTCGCCGGACGTGACAGTAGATGCAGTTACACAAAACGCATTGCATTGAACATTACATCTTATTACGCAACATTGAAATGAGATGCGACATCGCGTCGAATAATGTAGTAAAACTCTATTGCTTCGACACGTTGGCATCTAGACACGTTATCAGGCAATTAGTTCTGTACGTTGTGTTCTATGCAAAGGCAAATATTTCAAAAAGAAAAAATGTATTACTTACAAATTACCTTTGGTCGCAGAGATCTCACGAATTCAAGCTTCTTGTCTTGCAAAACTAATCATTCATTTAACATGGAACGGTGTCGAAGAATAGTAAAAGATTTTCATATTTCATAGCTTCACTCGATACGTCGATTGGATCACGTAAAACATCGGACGCTAATTGCATCTACACCTTCAGACCTTAAATATATAATTGCAACAACATACTTATTGCAATAACATTTTTCTAATTATTTATATCTATGCCTAATAAATATATATTAATCGAATAACTTGCTTTACCAAAGTATAAAAAAATCTGAGGATTGGAAATCTGAGCATTACATAACAAACGTGCATTACATATATAATGTTACATGTAACAAAAGATGAAGACCAAAAAGGTCGCATATAAGTTGAATTCACAATGCGGTAATTCACAAACGGCAAAATTTCCAAACAATAATTAACAAAATCCTAAAATGGAGGAATGAAAATCCATCTCCTTGACAACGATCAGAAACAAGGCCTCATGCACTACAATATTCCAAACAACCAGCGATTGGCACAACAATGACAACGGATGGAACGAATTCTGTGGTAGAACTGAGCAAAGACCGTGCTCCTACGCAGCTCTCGTAACGGCATACTCTTATTACCGGGGCGACACTTGTATCACGGCACTATTAATGCACCGCGATATAGCACACGGGCTACACGACCGTGGCAATGACACTATCAGCTCGCCATAGCTACACACGTAGTAGTGGCGTAGGCTGACATTTACTAATGGGAAAACTGATTCCACAAAAATTATAAGCGAATATGAAAAATGGCTAAACCAAGCAATTTATTTATTTTGATTCCAAAATAGATACACTGGCACGAAACAGAAATGTAAAAACTCGACTTTATTATTCTCTGTAAACTAGCTCAATACGGCGATTTTTTCGATAAAGTCGTTAATTACTTTATCATAAAAATATATACATTTATTTTATATGTATTTTTCTCAATTGATCGTTACAAATTCATGCAGTTGAGGATTATATTAAATACGACGATAGCATGCCATTTAAGAAATTACATGAGGCGAAGTTAGGGACGCAACAGCATGAATTTGTACTTTGTAAATAATACTGTTCTTATAAATAATATTTTTAGTTTATGACGGGTTGAAAGAAATATATACAACTCTCACAATAACTATACATATACGAAAATGACTATCAAAATAAATATTAGTACTCATATGTTGAACATCTAACGGTTCTAATTTGTATGAAAGCACAGGTACCCCATTACCAAATGTGGCCCTACGTCATTGCTGAAAAGATTCATGAATGGAGCGATGATACGCGTGTCACTATAGTACTGGTGCCGCATGATTCACACGGTGTGTTATGCTTGTTTAGAACGTGCTGGTAACATGTTCTGGTATTTTAGCTAAAGAATCTGGCCGTAGATGGCTACGGATCAGCTGAAACTCCTCGGAAGTAGCAATATAGTGCCGGTATGGTGTCGCCGCCATCTTGCCCTTTGTAATCTGGAACGCTCTTCAGAGCATTATTCGGAATTGAATTTGAACACATAGCTACTTAATCGCGAATTTGTATGTACATAATTATGCATGACTGCATAAAAACAATATCATATACTTTAATTACCAATGCGATATAGGAATATAAAACGAAGAACTATTCACTCTTATCAGGAGCAAAAGCAATGTTTGGTACTCAAGGTTCGTTGTAAAATATAATCAAGCAGTTAATATATCAAATCACAGCACATAATAAATCACTGAAAGTATAATGATATGAATAGTCAGAAAAACATATTTATTTGTTAGATGTTTATAAATTCAAATTTGAAAGTCCAAGTCACATTTAATATATTCATGTTTAACCAGGTGATTTGGTGTTGTTTCAAATAGGCGTGGAGAACTAGCTGGTACTTCTGTCAATGTAATTTCATTTCTGCTGCAACCTAAGCAAGGTTTCATTAGATCTGGTGGATTTTCCAAATTTTAGAAAGGGATGATGGTAGTAGTAGTTGGTTTAGCGCCAGGTGATAAACATATACAACAAGCAAAGCAACGTAAACGGATTTATAATGTTCAAGATTATATAAATTAAACTATTACACTTTTATAATCCATGTAGCGTTTCTGTTCTTTGTAATTTACAAAGAGTCTTAAGAATGTAACGCCACGTAAAGAAGTATGGAAACAAGGAAAGCAGACCTTAATCTCAGATAAAGGAAACTAGGATTTGTTGGGTATCGTGGTTACCGACGCGCTGTGTTAAGGGATTTGTCATTCAGTTTTAATTTTCTAAACAAGAACAATTCAAATAAATCTGGAGTCGACACGTTGGAAGAAAAATTCTTCCAGTGAAAAATGCTGTATGCAGTGCAATAGCAGCTTCACATCGTCTTGATATTCTACAGAAATTCTTATGCCATTTTATTCGATTTACTAGAATCGAAACTATGAAACCTATTAGGTGGTATTTCTGCAACTGCTACCACACACACACACACACACGCACGCACGCACGCACGCACGCACGCACGCACGCACACACACACACACAAAATCCATCAAGATTGAAGACACTGTGTATGTATTGGAGAATGCGTATAAAAAGAACGGACTATTACATGGATAAATTGGAAAATTCCACTTATAATTGATAATTAGATTATAAACATTTATATGATTTTATCAGAAATTTATATACGTCAAAATTGCAGCACTCAGGTGTGTAAACATCATTTTGCGATCTCATTTCATTTTGGCAGTTATACTTATATCCATTCAGGCATAAAGCTTAATAATCTTTCAACTATAAAATAATTATGAGACATTAGACGTTTTGCTGCCGTTGGTCTCTTTTATCATCTTCGGAACCTGTGAAGCAGCTAGAACTATAATAACAAAGTACTTTATATCTTTGCTCATTGTTTCCAAAGAAAATATTAAATATGAATAATTATGATCATTTTATTATAAATGTATAAGTAAAGTTCAATCTACGTAAATAAATATATTCAAGCGTAATTTATTTAATTTTTGTCGTTTAGCGTTACAAAATATATTACATAATATAATATAGTATATATATAAAAATATATTTTACTTTCGTTTTTTTAATATTTTAAATATTTTATATTATCATATTAAACGTTTAGAAAAAGTAACAACAGTTTTAAAAGTAGGAATAATTTTTCCTTAATTAGTTAATATGTCGGTTCTTTTTAAGAAGACGGTATTTAATTTTTCAAAGTGAGTTTCGACTTTAAATTGACCTTTAACCCTTTGCACTCCGTTGTCGCCGCTGCGGCGACACGTATTATAGCCCATAGCACTCCGTTGTCGCCGCTGCGGCCTATTGAGCCTAAGTCTGATTTATCGTACGGTTCTCCTGAAAGCAGTCCACTACAGGGCAAATGTTTACGGACAGGTATTATACCAGTATACCTTTGGCAGAGGAATTAATGAAAATGATGTGCCACTTAACTGGAACTATAAAAACAAATAGAAAAGGTATTCCAAAGCTACCGAAAAAAAAGTTTTCACAGCAGGAAACCTTTATTAGAAAAAAAGGGGAAGCCATGTTTTTAGCCTGGAAAGACAAAAGAGTCGTTTTCCTTTTGAGCACGTGGAATGATGCTGGAATGATAACAGCAAGAAGAATTCTGCGAGGGGGGATGGAGATAAACATTAGGAAACCTAATGCAATTGTAAGCTCTACAGCTTCCATGGGCGGCGTTGATCGAGCCGATCAATACGCAGCCACGTATTGTTTTTTGAGAAAATCATTGAGGTGGTGGAGGAAAATGTTTTTTTGGGGCATGGAAGTCTGTGTGATCAATTCATATATTATATATAAGACTGTAAAAAAAAATCGAAATGAGAAACCATTGACACATTTGAAATATGTGAAACTGCTAGTAGATCAACTAGTTAACGATTTTCGACAAGAAAGATCGAGAGCTTCATCGTCTGCATCTGCATCTGTTGAGATAAGTCTAAACGGGAAGCTTCACGTAATGCGGAAGGGCAAAAAAACAGATTGTGTCGTTTGCTCTAACAGGCAGAATAAAGGTGAAAGGCATGAAACCAGTGAATATTGTGATACTTCTCCTGGCAAGCCACGAATGCATCTTGGGGATTGCTTTTCACGGTATCATACTATGAAGAATTTTAAAAGATAATTGTTATTTTTATGTATTGTTATATTCTTTACATCGTAATTTTGTTAATAAAACATAGCTTTCAAATATATAATATACCAGCTTTCTTTAATGACACGGCAGGGTCTTTGAGCTTCCTCAATTGCGCGGTCGCAACATTGTAAACACTTTCGGAGTAGCTGACGGTCATGATCAAAATGTTCCGGAGTAGCTGGAACCTCTAGCTAAAAAGTGCGCGGAGTGCAAAGGGTTATATATCTAATTTCATTGCTTTTCGTAGATCACCGCTAATTTTCAACCTTCCCATTACAGCTTTGTCCATGCAAGTTTTAATACTCCGAAAGATATATAATATTATGTTATTAGTAAAATTATTTTGCATTTCTAATTAATTGAAACGTAAAAAATATATTTTTTCTTATGAGAAAGCGTTGCGAGAAAATTTTGGGAATCCATTGCTAATGTTGTACCTAGTGGTTAACTAGATTCTCCTCTCGCTGCCGCACTCCTTTACTCTTTTTAAGATCCAAAAACCGTGTATCAACTTTGTCACCTTTAAAATTTACGAAATTTACATATTGTGAATTTTGCAAAAGTGATGTTAATTAACTCTTAAATTGTGATTGCTTGGGCGATTAATCGCACTGATACTATAGTATTTGAGCTTACACTTTTGTTAACAAACTCGCTGTTCAAATTAGTTTGGATGACAATTAATATTTGCATGATCTTTTCCTCTGATTTATCTGTATAATTTGTTCTTTCTTTTCAATTGTCATATATAATTATTCAAATCTATATGTTCTAGGAAGGAATCAAGCAACAAGTTAACTTATCTATAATATTTATATTGTGTAAAATAAATTGATTTGTTTACTAAAATATAAATTATACATTCGTGTATTAATTGTAAACCTTCAGTTAATTATTCACACCTGGATTACACGCATAATGGGTAAAATCAGACATTCCTTCAGTTTTTCAATATTGCCTCATAGAATAAAGACTGATTAGTAACAGATTTACTGTCTTTGCAAAATAAAAGTGTACATTGCATCACCCATTATTTCCAGCTTCCTACTATAATTTTGTGATTCTGGCTGGTGTTACTTGTAGTTAATAATCCATGAATAATCGACGACTGGAGTTACCAACAACCGATAACGTATGCTTTCACATACGCCTGGTGTAACCAACAGTAGGTAACTCAACACTTATCAACGACTGGTGTTGCTTGCGGTGGGTATCTCACGATATATCGGCAGTAGGTGATGCCTGCGGTCGATAACTCATGATATAATGACGGCTGCTATTGTCAATAGTCCGAAATTCAAGAACTATCGACGGGTGGCATTGCCAGCTATCGGTAATCCATCTCTTACTTGGCATAACTTAATCTAACATCATCTAAACTTAATTTGAACCAAGCTAACCTCAGTTACACGTAATCGGACTTAACCTGCTTTCACTCAAATCTAACCCAACCTAGCACAATCTAACTTTACCTCTTTTAAACATAAACTAATCAAACCAACGCTTTCTTAAATCTAATCCAACATAACCGAGCTACATGCAAACATTTCCAAGTATAACTCAACCTAACCTAACCTAGTGTAACCTAACTAAATCAAACATAATCAACTTTCCCAGGGATAAGGCTATGCAGTAAGCCTTCCGCAGTAACAGAGTGACAGAGATCCGCTTCGATTGAACGCTCCGTTTATTCAAGTAATGTAATGTAATTATCGGCGGGTTCAATCGGAGCGGGTCCGCATCGAATACAAGAGCGCCTTTGGTGAAATGAAAACGAACAGACGGAAAAGAATAAAACTTTACTAAAAAATCGTACGGAAATCCGATATATCTACGCGTATCTAATATACATCTAACTGAAACATAATTCGAAAAATACAAAGGATAAGAGGGAACATTCTCCAATATATGACATATATAAATCAACGGATGCAAGAGAGAACACTCGATCTCGGGGTAGCGAGACCGGGGCGCTATCCTGAAGTAATCGTATAACGTCGTTTTCGGGATGGTGCAGTGAGGAAATGTAGAGGGTAGAGAGCATAAAGTAACAACAACGTAACTAAAGAGAAAGGAAAGGAAAATCTGTGGAAACATTGCATTCATTAAGAGGAAATCCTAGGAATGTCAGACAACAGATTATATACCATACTGTAAGGGCCTTGCCATTGTACCTTGGTACAACGAAATATGACGATATCGTGAGAGAAAATAAAAATATCGAGAAACTAAAAAAGAATTATATTGGTCTCAAAAGGATATGTATATATCGATAGGTTTATATCGATACTTAGATATTTTCAGTTCACCAAAAGGACCGGAAACCTGAGGACCGTTTGTATAAACTCAGAATTATTGTTAACGAAATTTTCCACACTTTCAAAATTACTGTTAAGCTCTGCAAAAATATTGTAATCGACGAAACCATGGTTTCGTGGCGAGGACGCCTCAGTTTTTGCCAATATATCCCAGGAAAGCGGCATAAATATGGTGTAAGACAGTGTAAACTGTACCTTCCGGAAGAATACACCAACAACATTCTTATTTACGCCGGAAAAAATACAACCAGAATAGTTAGATCACATGTGCATGCTGTAGTTATGATGTTGAAGGTTGAATTATCATTTGGACGCCGCGTATTACACGCAGATAATTTTGATAATAGTGTCCCATTGGCCAAAGAACTTTTGCAAAAAGGAACATTTATTTCTGGTACAGTAAAAATTAATAAAAAATTTCTCCCGCTGCAGGCCAAACGGAAACAGCAACGGGGTGGCTTTATGTATTTTCCAAATGGGAACGGCTTCAAATTCTTAAAATGGACGGATAAGAGGCCTGTATGCATGATAGCCACTTCTGAAAACCACAAATGTGTTATTGTCCAGGGTAGTACTAATAAGTTAAAGCCAGTCAGAGTGTTCGTTTATAACAAAGCTACGAAGGGGTTTGACCATCCGACCAGATGTCTTCTTATCACAGTTGATTACGCAGAACAGTAAAGTGGTATAGAAAAATAGTTATCGAATTAGTTTGCGCGACTTCTCTCGTTAATTGCTATTGTATACATAAAAAATGAATTACCAAAGGTATGAAAATATTAAACATTTTCTGTTGTCGTTTCAAGAACGCACGATAAAAACGAGACAGCAATGTAAAGAATGTTATAAACATATATTTAGAATAAATCGTGGGCAGTATGCCGCTAATAAGGCGATAAAAGCAAAAACCTATTGCAACCGATGTAAGGGTCAACCGGAATTCCACCCATCGTGTTTTGAAAAATTACATAAAAAAATTAAATAATTATGTTAGGTTCACAATATTGAATTGTTATATTTTGAAGATTGAATGTCTGCTTATAATGTTGAAAATTGAAAAATGAACCTATTTTGTACTATCTACTTTCTGAAATACAAGTGCGACCCAACGTGATGCACACCGGATCACAAAATAGACGCGTGTGACCAACCAGTGATGCAAGCCGCCCCAAGGATCAGACGCGTGTGACCCACCGATGATGCACACCGCCCAGCGGAACACACACGTGTGACCCACCTGTGATGCACGCCGGCGTCAATGTGCTAAACGTAGAAATTGGATGTGCCATCGCATCGCGTGGAGCATGAGATCACTACTGCTCTGACAAGCAGACAATATGAAACCCCATCACGATGCAAGGAACAGTCGAATTCACAATCTTTTGAAGCATAGAAGTAGGTAAGGATAATGCGATACATAGAACATTGCAACATTATTGCTTCCGAACGTTGAAATGAAATACACCACCGCACCGCATGCAGCATTAGAACTCTATTACTTTTACACGTAGACACTATGAAACGCCGTCCCGATGTATATGTCTGTAGAATTCATATTCTTTTGAAGTGTAATATATCATCTTATATCTAATATATAAAGTATAATCTTTCATCTCATTTGACAGATATTCTCTGCCATCATCGCTACACAAGTGAACAACTTTTAAATTAAAATGAGCCTCGCTTCTAGTTACATAATCTTTAAATGCAAAAAGTACTTTTGATTTATATGTAATCAGATATGTTACACAGTAAAGTGTATATTCGTCCACAAATAGGCGAAAATAATTATTTCCGTTAATAGTTGAAGGAATAATAAAACCACATACATCTGAATAAATAATAAGCAATGGTCACTTTACATGCTCCATATTCTTTACCTTTTCGAATGATAATCGTGCTTGCCTACCTTTAATGCGAGCCTCACATAAATTATCATTCAGCACTGTCATTTCAATATGACTTACATCACTGACCACATTTTTATTCTTCAATTCTACGAATTTTGATCTCCCAATGTGGACCAAACGCTAATGCCACAGTTCATAGTCATTATTTACTGCACTATGAATCTGGTGATTAATCAATGTTTCACCATTTTCCATTTGAAAATCAGTAATAGATAAGTTATTTTTTCCCTTACCTTTCATTATTTTCTGACCAGTTTTCATTACCTCAACGTTTCCATCTATCACAAATACGATGTCCATTCCTGCTTCTTGCATTCTTCTAACGGATAGCACCTTTTTGCCATTAAAATCTTCAAGGGTGTACTCAACTCCTCGAATGTCGGAAAGACATTGTCACGTTTGATAACGTAATCCGACGCTCCGCAATCCAACAGAAACTTTAATTTCTTTCTATGGCCTTCCCCATTTTCATTGTACCCCGTCATAAAGGCAAACGAGGATGTCCCAGCCTTTTCAATATCCAATTCTTCTGTTTCTTGAGCTGCCTGGGCGATTACCTTTTTCTATCCCGCGTGCTCGACCGTTCTTAATAATAAAAACGTTCTTTTATTTTATTCCCTTTCTTCCACAATGATGGCATTTTATATTTATTGTTTCTTTGGCCATTTAAATTATTCCATTTTGCCGTTTCTATTAGTTTGTCTTTTATGTACTTTTGGATTAAAATTGTCTCTATCTGTATGTATCTTCTGAGTATGTAATACATTCTCGCTTGTCGAGTAGCCTGTTCGTAATTTTACATCGTGGACCACTAAACCAGTTTTTATAAACGCTAATGTTAGGTTGTCTTCGGAAAACGTTCTATCGCCGTAATTACTCGCCATAGCACGTTGGAAGGGTTAGCAGTAAATGGAAAGCTTTATCCGTTTCTTCTAATTTTACACACGCTGCTAAGAGTTCTGTGATTATGTCGTTCAGTGTTGTAAAACATTTGATCAAGGGCTGCTCTCCCTGTAGTTAAACTTAATAATTTTTTTCCAACAGCCAATTGCGTGGCTAAACTCTCCCTTTCATATATGCCATCCAATTTTGTGCAAAATTTCAGCAGCAGTCTTCGCATTATTTGCGAAGCTCAAAAAGGAATCTGCCAAATTTTCAGCAATGACACCTTTTGCAATCCTCTCTGCTTTCTTCCAATCTGCAGTTATTCTTACTGGAATGGGTTCATCAATAATTATTCAATTAGCTTAACTGTGCACCAATTCTCAATTGCCACATACTGTAGCAATCACCACCAAATTGTTTAATGTTTCTCTTGGTCTTTGTACTTTTCATATTTCTCCTTTTTTTTCTTGAAGAAAGGTTTATATTCACTAACAATGTTTCTTCTGCAATTTAATCACTTATTTCTACTTCTGATATTACACATATAATCACATAGTCACATACACAAAAGTAATCACTGAAAAGAATATCTACTAAAGTGTTACTACTATTAAAATCCGTAAACTAGGCCCATAACCTATTGAATTATGGGTAAATATAAAAGAAAAGCTGTCCAAAGTTTTTTTATAGTCTGCAACTTTATTCTTAAGGTCTGAAGGTACATCTTTACGTTTTAAAAACTCTAATAATTGTGAGGACTCCACATAGGAAATATAGTGTCCCCCTAAAGAAATACACGACGCAAACTCTGCACGTGCTTTCCTTTCAGGCCACTAGGTATAAACAGTCGTGACCCCTACTCGAACCGACATAACTCTTTCACAGTTTATATACTGGATTCTATTTCCTAACTCAAGATTCATTTTTGTTTCTCCGTTGACATGTGAAACAATCCAACAGCAGTAAGCTGTTATGGATAGCATTATACTCATCTGCCACTACACTTCAAAAGAATGTTAATTCTACATGTTCATGCAACAAGATGGCCCTTCATACAGCCTGCCTGTTGGACCAACAGAGTCTTAATGCTACATAACATGCGGTGACGAATCTCACATCAATGTTTCCGAGTAAGTAAGCTGAAACATTCTATGCATAGGATTACGCTTATCTGCGTATGCACTTCATAAGAATGTGAATTCTACAGTTCCATGCAACAGGAAGGAGCTTCATAATGTCTACGTGTCAAAGCAATGGAGTTCTAATACCCCATTCAATACCGGGGCGAATCTGATTCCAACGTTTCACTCTAAGTAAATTGCAATCCTCCATGCATAGCATTATGCTTATCTGCTTCTATACTTCAAAAGAAAGTGAATTCTACAGTTCTAAGCAACGGGATGGCGCTTCACAGTGTCTACGTGTCAAATGAGGAGAGTCCTAACGCTCCATGCAATGCGATGTCGCACCTCATGTCAACGTTTTAAAGTAAGGTGTAATCGTGTATGCATAGCATTATGCTCATTCTGCTTCTACACTTCATAAGGTTGTGAATTCTACACTTCCATGCAACAGGGTGGCGTTTTATAGTGTCTACTTGTCAAAGCAATGGAGTTCTAATGCTCCATGCAATGCGACTGTGCATTTCATTTGTACGTATCGAATTTAGTAAGCTGCAATCTTTTGTGCATAACGTAGGAAACTCATTAATCAAAGACAATTACGAGGTTTTGTAAATCATTAAATAGTTCCTTTCAACTGAGATATTACACCATAGACTGCTAATGAACAATTGTTTCATCGTTTTAAAACGTACACACGAAATCTCATTTTTTCCGCACATTCGCTCTCGCTCGCATTCTAGAATATTCCACACACTTAACATTTAAAACTTGAATTATTGATTAGCTTTTAAATTAAGATAATTTCGTTATCCTTCACTTGGCATGCCTATCCTGCATGAACATTCGTCCCGAATGTCTTCATTCATATCGTCTCTGATTTGAGATAAATGTCATAGATTTCTTCGATCCACGATTTCATAGAATCTGCTGACGTAGATGTTTGTAGGGGTCCTTTTCCTTCCCCTACCGTTCGAACTACAAATCGTTGATTGCTTAAAACTCGTGTAACTTCATACGATTCAAAATATTTATGAGCTATTTTTAGACCAGGACTCTGTTGTACATGTTTAATTGCTACTAGATCTCCTTCACGATAAATTCTAGCTTTTCGTCTACTCTTGTTAAAAGTTCGCCTATTCTCTCGTTGGATTCTGGATATATTTTTGCGTGCTTGAGTCGTACTTCATCTCGTTTATCTTGAAAACGTGCGATCCATTCCTTTTCAAGTATGTCTCGGATGCCAATATGACATTAAGACGTGAATGTGTCCCAGAGAGAAGATGAAATGGTGACGTGCCAATACTTCGATGTATTGTTCATTTCAAACATTTTTGACCTACTTCTAAGTACTTACATCATTCACAGGGCTTAGGTGCAGCTAATTTTGCTGACAACAGTATGAATGTTCTATTATGATGTTCAACTTGACCACTAGCTCTAGGAATTCCTGTTGTAGTTGAAACACGTTTTATATTCTTTTCTTGACAATATTGCTTGAAACCATTTGCTGTGAAAGCCGTACCCCTATCAGAAATTATTCGACGCGGATTACAAAAAATATTCGCTAGCTTTTTTAGGCGTGACAAAACTTAAGCTGTAGTAGTAGGTTTTGTAGTATAAAGCCATGTAAATTTTGCAAAAGCAATTACCACTACAAATATGAACTGATACGTTTTCTTTGCTGATGGCAGCGGTCCAAGATAATCGATATGAAATGTATTAAAAGGAATACTCCCGTTTTCAATCGGATTTAAATGACACTCCTGCTTCCCCTGCATCTTTTCGGCTAAGATGCATGTAACACAATTCTTTACCACCTTTTCCACTTGCTGCCCAAGATTTGGAATCCAATAATCTTTACGTACGATAGCCTCAGTCTTGACTATAGACAAATGTCCACACTCATAAGCTTGCCTTATTTCTTGCTCTGTACAGAAAATTTCCCCGTAGATCATAATCATTCGTCTTGTTTTGAAGTACCTAATCTCGAAGTTTCATAACAGTCTCATCATCTTCCTGTGCTTTCTGCAAACGTTCTGTAAGGCTTGCATCAGATTCATCGATTAAGAAAATCGCAGGAGGTGCATTTCTACTAAGCGCAGCAACATGTATCATGTCCTTCTCTGGACGATGCTGTATCCGGTAATCAAATTCTTCTAACGATAATGTCCATCACGCAACTCACAAACAAAGATCTATCTTATTCATTGTAAGAGTAAAATTTCGGCAATAAGTAACAATAACAAATGAAATACCTAGTAAATAAACTCCTAATTTCTTCAAAGCTTTTACTATTGCTAAAACCTCAAACTCATAGCTACTGCATTTAGATTCAAGAGAAGCTGTCTTACCACTAAAAAATAATATTCGTGGTGAAAAGGTTGATCTTTGTTATTTGTTTGAAATAAAAGTGCTCCGTACCCTAACGCAGAAGCATCTGTATGCAACTCCATCTCTACTTCTACTTGATACAAATTCACTATTCGGTTCTCACTCAGTAAAAATTTAAGTCGTATGAATGCTTCCTTTTCAGTCACTCTAAAACAAAATTTAGTATTCGCTTGCAGAAGGTTAGACAAATGTCGCGTAATTACTGGGTATTCACGTGTAAATTTACGAAAATTCCCGATTAGTCTAAGAAAACTTTGTATGTGTTTAACATTGGAAGTCATCGGATTGCATCAGTTTTAGCGAGGGGCGAACATAACCATTGCTATATATATACATTATATATATAACCATACATGCCCGAGAAATTTGACAGAAGTTTGCACAAAACAATACTTTTCCCAACTGAATATTAAACCGGCTCCGCTTGCTATAATTCAAACTCTTTCAAGATTTTTGATCCTACTTTTAATATCATGTGATGAAGTAATCGAATAATCTATGTATGCTAAAACTATTCTCTCTCGAATAAGATCTCTAAATATAGTATTTATAAACCTTTGAAAAACTGCTGGTGAATTACATAGACCAAAAGGGATTCGTAAGACTTCATAATGACCATCTGATACAATAAATGCTGTATACTTTCGACCTGACTTATCCTGTCACATGTGAAAGAAACCGTTTCTCAAGTCAAGAGTAATAAAAATGCGCGTGCCTTGAAACAAATCTAATTGATCTTCGATCAATTGTAACGGATATCTATCTTTAATAATTTTCTTATTAATTTGTCGATAATCCACACATAATCCAAACGAAACATTTTTCTTCCGAACGAGGAAAACCGGAATCGCATAATCAGAAGTAGGCAACTAGGCGACTCCAGCCACAATCCACTGTTCTATCTGCGCATTAACAATCTCTTTTTGCAACGCTGACAATTGTCTCGCTGATTGATATACAGACTCTTCGCCTTTCAGTATTAATTTCAATGGAATTTCACGTTTAAAGGTTTTACTTGGCTTGTAACTACTAACAAGATTTTCTATCGTCACTCGCTAATTAGGATCTAATACACCAGACACATCAACTTGATTTTCTTCTAACACGTCACTCGTTACATCTATTTAAAATATTTCCGGTACTATATTTTCTCTTTCAACAATTTCGCGCGTTACTTTCGATAATGGACGAATGATTACTTTACCATCTCTAATGCTGACATCGGTTACATTTAAGAAATTCGTTCCTATTAACAGCTTGTGTCGCACAATGGTATCAGAGATTACTTGTATTCAAATCAATATGAGTGCCCATCTACGGAAATTTCTGCTTGAAACTCACCTAATGTTGTACTATTCCTTGAACCTTCGAAATGTAATTCATTGCGTCGTAATTGCGGAGAACCAAGCTTAATGTACTCGTCTGTGCGAATTAAACTAAAATCAGTTCCTGAATCCATTAATGCTTTGATCTCGCATCCGTTAAGTAAAACATTTTTGAGATACTTTCGGTACGATACTCCTAATGTCGCGCAGCTCTCTTCACTCGCTTTAAATTTCTTGGAACGTTTCGACGCAATATGTCCACGTTCTTCACATATAAAACATTTTACACCGCGATCTTTCGTTGGACAATTCACGCTAATATGATCGTGCTCACCACAATTATAACATCGTACAATATTACCGATAAATTCTTTTATCTCATCCACATTGACAATCTCTTTTCTTTCATTTCTAACGAAACTGTCATTACATATCTCAAACTTTGTTGACCTCTGCACACTCGACATACCTCGATCTCGAAGAATTACCTTTTCAAACGCTTTCGAAAGTTGATTGGTTGTTGTAAACTGTAGAATACGCGCGTGGTTCCGGAGCATTTCATCGGGAATGCCGTCAATCAGATATTCAAGTATTTCATGGTCGTTGATTGGTACTCGATTTCCAAGAATGTTCTTCTCGTGCAAATATTCATGAAACGTCTCGTTCCTGTTCCATAACCGCTCTTCAAATTTCTTTTTCGTTTCAATTTTGCTTTGCGGATGATAAAACAACTCATAATTCTTCCAGCAGTCGGTTGAATGCCATAGTTGTATATTCTGGTTTAGAAAGAAATCATTCAAGTGTTTTTCCCTTCAGTAGCATACCGATAAGTATTCGTGCAACGTCATCTTCCAATTTATATGTCGTCTTGAATAATTTGGTCTGCTTCTCCCAAATTTTATAATCACCAGATTTACTTTAGACTATTAAGAAATTGTCACCGCTACTAACAACATCAAATAGTTCGCCTTCAAAATTACGCATCGATCTTCGTTGCTCATTTTTCGAATTTTACTCAACCTGTAATTTTTGTCGCACCGGATCTAACTCAAGGCGCAACACGGCTAACTCACGTTCTGCTAATACACCAGCACACGACTCCTCATTATCTTCATGAACTTCACGTTCCGTCTGGGTCAACTTCCATCAAACGGGAAATTAATTCAGCTTTCGAACCAGCAGTAAGTAGTTTATGCTCTATTAATACCTCTCTTAGCGCTGTAACTGTAATTAATAAAAATAATTTTACTCAAATCGATCATTGTAAAAATTATTACTCGACAGTTGCGTTTAAACTCGAATTGTCTCCACACGAATAATTAATTTTCGTTCTCGCACTATCTCTAAAAACTACACTCGCATCGCTTGAGTATCTTCTCGAACGTTCTAGACCGTCAAGGAATTATCTTGAACGCTCTGTCTTCAAATATTCGATAATACTTCAATCTTTAGAACGTATCCGATTTAATTCTTGAATGTCTTCTTGATAATTACTACGCCCGAGACCCCAAAATTGTAGGAAACTTATTAATAAAAGACAATTATAAGATTTTTTATATCATTAAATAGTTCTTTTCAACTGAGATATTACTCCAAAGACTGCTAATGAACAACTGCTTCATTATTTTAAAACACTCACACGAAAAACTCATTTGCTTCGCACATTCACTCTCACTCGCATTCTAGAATATTCCACGTACGTAAGATTGACATTAAACCTGAGTTATTGATTAACATTTAAATTAAGATTATTTCATTATCCTTCAATAACATTATGCTTGCCTGCTACTACACATTAAAGGAATGTATACTCTGCAGTTCCTTGAAACGGGATGGTGCTTCACAGTATCTGCGTGTGAAAACCATGAAGTTCTAATGTTCCACGCAACGCGATAATACATTTCATTTCAGCTTTTCAAAGTAAGTAACCTGTAATCTTTTAAGCATATCATTATGCTGATCTGCTTATACACTTCTAACGAATGTGAATTCTATAGTTCCATTCATTGGGTTGCGGCATTATAGTGTTCACGTATTATAGCAGCAGAGTTCTACTGCTGCATGCAATGCGATGGCGCATCACATTTCATCATTTCGATGTAAGATGTAACTTTCTATGCTCACGATTATGTTTGCCTGCTCCTACGCTTTAAAAGAATGTAAATTCCACAGTTTCTTGCAAGGAGATGATACTTCATAGTGTCTGTGCATCAATGCAGTAGATTTCTAATGCTACATGCAATGCGATGGAGCATCTCATTTCAACGCTTCGATGTAATTAAGTTGTACTCCTCTATACGTAGCGTTACGCCTTCCTGCTTTTGCACTTCATAAGAATGTGAATACTACAGATCCATGCAATTTCATGGAGCATAAAAGAGTTTAAGTGTCAAAGCAGTAGAGCTCTATTAATCTATGCAATGTGATAGCACATCCCATTTCTACCTTTCAAAATAAATAAGCTGTAATCATCTGTACACATCGCTATACTTATTTGTTCCTACATTTCCGAAGAATGGAAATTCTTTAATTCCATGCAACGAAATGGCGCTTCATGATGCTTGCGTGCCAATGCAATGCAGTTCTCATGCTCCATGCATCCTCATTTCACAAATTCTGCAAAATCCCTATTAAACACATAGTAGCAATAAACTCGTAAAGCAACAAGATGTCGTCTCATCGTAAATTTCAAAATCAAGCCTTCGTAGTGATTCTTCAAATTGTGTATACCATGCAGCTGGCCGTTTTATTGTCTTATTTCCCGCTTCTCGCAATTGTCGCAACCAACCTACAACCGTTGATCCCACTCTTCGCGCCTTCTTGTCTCCTCCCAGTTCCAGAGAAAGAAGCAAATCTACAGATTTTCCACCAATAACGTCTCATTGATTTGCCACACCCTTGACCACCCCTCCATACAAATTCACATTAAAACACTCTGACTTCATGACTGATGAGTTTAGTAGAAACTCAGATTCAGATATATCCGAGAACATGAAAAACACTAAAACCTTTTAATTCATTTTAAGTTAAGTATAATTGTTTGTTAAGGAATCGTATCAATTCCAATTATATCTATCTACTTCCCTATTACTGTAACAGGTATTAGAGCGCACGTTGCAACTGTAACGAAAAGATACGTAATGAAGATTTACGTCCTTCGTAGGCTTATCAACCGAAAATGAGCTTCGTCGACTGCGAGTTATAAAAACGAACAGTTAAAATCAGTGACGTGAGTGCCCGAACTACAGTGTCAATCAATCAACATTCAGTGATCGAAGAATCATGCCAGTAATCAAGCCAACGCTCCAGGACAAATTGAGATTCTCAGCAGCAACAAGTCGGACATACCAGGGAATCCAGACATCATGACGGAGCTTAACAAACCTGATATCTTCACATTGAAAAGGTAGACTCCTTTATTCGTCCATTCCTTTCTTATTCATGTTCCACGATGACAACCCGATCGCTCGAAAAAGCTCAGTCCATTCCCCATGAAATTATTCTCAGTTCACTGCGGCGTAAACGTGGTACCACATTCGGTCAAATCACTACCTTCACGCGACTCCTTAACACAGGCAAAACATCAGAACAACCGGATATACGTTTACTACAAACCCATCTTTACGCGTTAACTGAAACGTGGAAACGATTCGATGGCATCCAATTTGACCTCGAAGAATAAAACGAAACAGAAACGTCACGTCTTTACTAAATTCAAAACGACTACTTCTCTATCACAACTCGCTCTGATTCGATATCATAACTCGACGCGATTGAGTTATTGAAAGGTAAATACGACTGTATAAGTCGGGCTGCCACTAAATATTGTGATGCAATCTGGAATATTCTTAAACCGCCAAGGAACACTGCAGAAACACTGGGCAATATCGTCGACACCGTCAACCAACTTCTGCGCGCACTGAAAAATTCCAAAGAAAACATCTCGCAATGGAACACTTCTGCTTTCCATCATTCGAGGAAAGATAAATGCTAATACGTTATTCCAATGGGACTCACAGTAAAGACAACAAGGTGCCGTCTTACACGGATCTTCTAGAGTTTTTGGAGAAACGGGCCAACTGTGTACCAGAGATGAACGCAAGGGCAAGCTCAACCGCAAGTCGGGTCGACGGGAGACTATCGGACCATTCACGTTCCACGAATCAACGTACTACGGAGAAATCAGGTGACATTCTGATGACGATTACACCGAAAGCAGAACAAGCAGGACAACCATAAGAACCCAAAAGTATTTAGTATGCCACGGAGGGCACCGCATCTACACATGTGAAGATTTTCTCTAAGTCTCAACTTATCAAAGTAATTGACATCTAATGCTCCATGCAACATTTCTTTTCAACGATACAAAGTAAGTAAGTTGTAATGTTCCATGCATAGCATAATGCTTATCCACTTCTGCACTTCAGAAGAATATGAATTCCACAATTCCTTACAAGGGGATTGCGCTTCACAGTGTCTAGTTGTCAAGGCAATAAAGTTCTGCGGCTACTTGCAATGTGTTGGCGCATCTCCTTCTTACGTTTTAATGCATGTAAGCTGTAACGTTCTATACATTGCGTTATGCTTATCTGCTTCTGGACTTCAAAGTGATGTGAATTCTACAGTTCCTTGTAGCGTGATGGCTTCTCCTTTCAACGTAAGTAAGTAGTGTGGCGGCTACGATTCCTGGTATTTTCGAGTCGTAAATTCTCTAAAGAAATAACAATGCGTTCCTACGACACAGCGCAGGTCTGGCCACCGCGGGTTAGCACTTGGCGACCAGGCCCGCGCGTTTCCTAAACCCGATACCCGTCTGGTTTGTGTCCATCATCTGGGCCAAGCAATTGTTTCCCTTAAGATTTCGTCGCGACTGAGCATTGCCAGTCGCGTACGATAGATCCTTGAACTTGGTTTATTTATGACCAATTTCCGTCCGTTACGTTTCGTGGAAACGTTCACTCTCCTCGTCTGTGCATCCATCCTTTTCATTCTGGGATTTCCCATCCTTTTCTATACGCATTTTTAAGGGACGACATTTTCGTCCTCGCGACAGTTCGATTCGGACAGTTCGGTTAGAACGACGCAAGCACATAGTTCTGTTAGAACAACGCTAGCATATAGTTCGGTTAGAACAGTTCGGCGAGAACACCCTGTTCGTTAGAGCAGCCTCCATATTCGTCAAGAATTGTGAGGTCAAGTTGAGTTTCACTAGAGTCGCGTAGCGACGTAAAAGAAATCGTAGCCGTAGCACCGCCCCCAACATTAAGAACTATTGTTTTATTATTGTTTCGCTATTGTTAACTGTTGTTGATTGTTTTATATTAAATTGTGGGCAAAAAGGTCGAGTGTGGTTCCTTACTCCCGTTACATTGCCCTCAGTAGTAAGTTTCAATACAAGCCACTATGCATACTTGGTTCTACAATACAATTACATGCAATTTCTACATATCCATGTTACTCTATAGCTCTCCTAAATACCAGCTTGTCAATGTAATTAACATCCAATGTTCCATGCAACGCGATGGAAGTTCTTAGTTCTATGTGTCAAAGTAAGTAAGTTGTAAGGTTCTACACAATACAATCGTGCTTACTAGTTTCTACACTACTATGTATGTTATTTCTATAGTTCCATGTTACTGTATAGAGCTTCATAATGTCTACTTGTCAAAGTAGTTGAGTTCCAAACGTCCATGCAACGCGATAGTGTTTCTCAGTTCTACAATTAAATGTCTCTGTTGAATTCACACTTCATGATGTTCAGAGTAAAAATTTCAAATTAGTATATATATTCACACTTATCATATATTTTAGTCAAGCGTAAATAGGTAATCCGTCCAATTGCTCCAGTACAATTAAATTCCATATAATTTTGTATCATTTCAGGATGTTTTAAATAAACATTTCTAATTAGTATATATACTTACACTCTCCGCTAAATCTAAGCAGAATAGACACTATAAAAACTCCAGTAGCTGTAATCTTCTATGCACTGCTTCATTCTTATCTGCTTCTACACATTAAACGAATCTGAGCTTCACAGTTCCTTCCAACTGGATTACGCATCATTATGCCTACGTGTCAAAGCAATAGAGTTCTAACACTCCATTCAATGCGGTGACACATCTCATTAAATGTTATAAAGTTAGTAAGTTCTAATGTTCTATACAATGTATTGATTTCATCTCCCTCTATACGTCAAAAGTATATGAAGAACATAGTTACTTGCAACGGGATAGCGCATCATAGTGTCTGCGTGTAAAAGCAATAAAGATGTAATGCTCCTTGCAATGCGGAAGCGCATCCCGTTGCAACGGTTCGAAGAAAGTAAGTTGCAATCTTCTACTCGCAGAAATATTGTTTTCTGCTTCTATACTTCAAAAGAATGTGAATTCTTCAGTTCCATGCAACGGAATGGCACTTCGTAGTATCTACTTTCCAGAGCAATAACGTTCACTCTCTCGTTTCACGGAACTGTATAATTTACATTCCTTTGGAATGTAGAAGCAAATAAGCATGATATGATGCATAGAATGTTACTGCTCACTTTGTAACGTCGAGAGACATCGCATTATATGGAGCAATAGAACACTACCGCGTTGCATCGAAGACACTGCAAGGCGCCATCTGGTTGCAGGGTACTGTACATTACACATACTTTTGAAGCGTTGTAACAGGTAAGCATAATGCGACGCATGGAGCATTACTACCTACTTATCTAGATACGTTGAAAAGATATGGGCCATCGCGATGCATGAAGCATTAGAAATATATTCCTCTGATACAACGACATTATAAAAAACCACTCCGTTGCAATGAAGTGATGAGGGATTCACATTATTTTGAAGCATAGAAGCAAATGAGAAGATTTCGATGCGTAGAACATTACAACCTACTTACTTTGAAGCGCTGAAATGATATGCGCCCTCGCGATGCACAAAGTAATCTATTGGTTTGAAAAGCAGATACTATGAATTGCCATCCCGATGCAAGCGACTGTAAGATTCACATTCTTTTGAAGCGTAGTAGCAGTTAGGCATAATGTGATACATAAGACATTACAACCTAATTACCTTGAAGCGTTGAAATTATATGCGTCATCGCAATGCATAGTGCATTAGAACTCTATTCGTTCAAAACGCAGACACTGAAACACCATCCCGTTGCAAGGAACTGTAGATTTCACTTTCTTTTGAAATATAGAAGCAGATCGGCATATTGCTGTGCATAGAAGATTGCAACCTACTTATTTCGGAACATTGAAATGAGATGCGTCATTGCATTCCATGGAGCATTAGAATTCTATTGCCTTAAAATGCAGACATTATGAAGCACCATCTCGTTGCTTGAAACTGTAAATTTCACAGTCGTTTGGAATGTAGGAGCAAATAAGCATAATGCAATGCATAGAATGTTACTGCTTACTTACTTTGTAACGTTGAAATAAGATGCGCCATGGTATTTAATGGGGCATAGGAACTCTATTGTTCTGAAACGTAGACACTATGAAGGGCCATTCCGTTGGAGGGAATTGTAGCATTCACATTATTCTGAAATGTAGAAGCAGGTAAGCACAATGCGATGCATAGAACATTACATACTTGCTTTGAAGTGTGAAACTGAGAAGCACCATCTTATAGCACAGAATATTTTTTTATTGCTTACGACGAATTATAGTACTGAGATGCTCCATCTTGTTGCAAGGAATCTTCAAAGCTGCTCATACTGACATGTAGACACTCAGATGCGACATCCCTTTTCGTGGAACTTTGGGAATTACTTTGAAACGCAGGACTGTGAAGCTGCATCGCGTTGTATGAAGATGTAGGAAGTGCTTACTATGAAACGTAGAAGTAAGAAGCGAAATCATGTTGCATAGAACTTTGCATCTTACGTATTCTGAAACGTATAAACTGATAGGGACAATCACTTTACATAGATATATAGAACACACAAAGTTTTAAGCGTTGAACTTAGAATTTGTGAACTTGCTTTGAAACGTTGATAGTGAGGAGCTCCATCGGCTTTCGTAGAACTTCAGAACTCACTTGCTATGTAACGTAGACAGATAAGGGCCATCGCGTTGCTTGAAACTTTAGAACTTGCTTACTTCAACAAAGATTTCTATTGGCTTCGTCCGTTCTTTTAGAAGAGTTCTTGATAAACCACTTAATTTTCACGTTTGCAATATTTTTATATATATGCCAGGTGTAATCGTTTAAGTTTAAAGATGATTATTTAGTGTTGATTATTATTTAGTAACTCGGTTATAAACGTGTCTGCATAAGGCTTAATCAGTATGTTCATAAGCCTGAAATTTATGCAGTTATTTGTTAGTCACTTATTGTTCAAACGGCAAAGATTCTGATCATTTGAAGATGGTTGACTTTCATCAATTTCATCAAAAATTGAAATACTGTCCAACTGCTTGTATTAAAGACTATAATTAAAGTTTTCCAAATATTTTTCCTTTCATAGATGTATCACGTCTGGGGTCGCGGAAAATTAACCGTATGGCGGAGCAGCACGCAGTCTCGAATGGTTCGACTCGCACAATTGGATGGAAGAGCGGGTTCTTTTTGGATCGCGAAACACTGCGCGAAAGTCACGGACGCGAGTATATAAAAAAGGGGACTTACCTTTCGAAGTCTTGGAAGCCGCTAATTACTAACGTCGTTCCAGGTATCGTCCTCGGCGAGGATCATCCTCTGGTATGGTTCCTGTATACGGGCTGTGAGGCGGAATCGACAATGGAACGAGCACCCAGGCAGGCTGATCTCTGGTGCGGATCGGCGACGAAGGCGGCGATGCGGAAAGGCTGTCCGGTCGGCAGACAGTAGGAGATGAGACGGAGCAGTGGTCGACGATGGAGTAGCTGCTTGTATCTACGTATTCGCGCACTGGAGAACGCAGGAAGTTCTTCCTTCCCACGCGACGAGTTTCATTTATCCATTGCGGAAGGGCGCATTCAAATCGGATTCCAAAACACCAGATACGGATCCACTAGCGGAGAGGGCCGCTCTAGTTTGCCGATCCAGAGATATGGAAAACGATGGATATCTTCTCCTTAGTCGAACTGTGGCTTGGTGCAGTTAAGCGGAGGGCCACTTTAACTGGTCGGTAACTAAGCGTGACTAATGGTCAGAACTCCTTGAATGATTTTGGAAGATGCGTGAAATCGTGAAAGACTTCGTATCGTAATGAATTTAATTTAATTTAAGGCAAGGAATGCTGTGGTAATAATGAGAGTTTGCAAATACTGGTAAAAATAAAATATATTCTAAGTAAAACCTAAGCTTACACTTTACTGCACTATGCTAAGAATGGCTAAGTACTAGAATCGTTGATTTAGAATAAAGTTAAAGTTAGAATTGGAAATAGCAACTTGAATTCTGAGTTAGAATAGTAACGAAATAGCAAACATCTTCAAGTGAGGTGGAGCAAGGCCCGGAGGCATGATAGGTACGGTCGCGATGAGCGCTTGGATCGATTTGTACTCATCGAGCGCTGGGCTTGATCTCTTCGTTGACTCGCGGATCCGCGACCTCCTCGGATCGCGCGGGAACGCTAGGACCTGGAATGGGGAGGACTCTCGACACTCGTGGTGGTGCGGACGGTCGTGGTGAAGTGTGCGCGGCCGGCGTGAACTGGCACGGCTCTAATTATGAATAATACGCTTTCTAAAATTATGATTACACATGAAATGACTTATGCTATACTTGTGTGTTGCGTCCTGTTTGTACATAGAGTGCCGTATGCTTAAATACTAGAATTCGCTTGGTTATAGACATGAGCATAATACGAATATGTGTGCGTAACTGCGGGCGACCCTCGTGGTGCGTGAAATGGTCCTCGTGCGGAGGCTGTGGTTGGTGTCTGCTCCAACTGTCTGACGTATGCGCGTCGAGGCGCGATCGTGTGGTTCAACTCCTTGGTGCGAGGGACATACTGTGTTACCGTGTGTCGGTATGCTCGTCTCTGCATTTCTCTGCATCACAGTTGTATTCTGGAATTGAAATTAAATGTTTGATTTTTCTATTTACTGATTAGAACATCTTTCTGTTGGAATGTTCAAGAATTTTTCATATTCTTAATTACTGAAAACGTATTGCTTGGTTCGCTAGCTTAATATTTAAAATTTGCTGAGATATTCTTATCTAATTCTTGTAAATAATTTTTTATCTTAGCGAAGTGTGTATCCATTCTTGTAGTTTTGTAAAGAATATTTTACTTTACTATTTAAAATGGAATATTAAGATTTGTTTACAATCTAATGGAATTTAATTACCTTTTGATTCAATTTCACAATGATAATCTTTCATAGTTCAACAATTTTGTGAGCTGTCCTGAGGAATCCGCAGCTCAGTACTTATAAAATGGGCGACACAAAGAACAGCCTAACCAAACGTAATCGAACCGATATTTCAATACTAATTTTATCATGTTTAACTTATCCTGCAAATTATTAAAATGCCCTTCGAAAAGTATTTATTGACAGTGAAGTAAACGGTAAACATTACACATTCCACCACTGTTTACAATACGCATGTCTCATTTACTATCAAAGCCGTAAGTATCATCGCCTTACTTTACTTTTTGTAACCTTCAATGGCTTCATGTTGCAGGTCGTTGAACTCGTTTTAAAATGCTCTATCATATTAGGGAAGAATGAACATACTAATTCATTTTAAAAAATGAAAGTAACCGGTCATAGGTTTGCAAACAACCTATGTTTGGCAAACAACGAGCAACGAACGACGCTCGTACCACGGCATTATTAATGCATCGCGATATAGCACACGGACTACACGGCCGTGTCAATCATACTATCAGCTCACCATAGCTACGCGCGTGGTAGTGGCGCAGGCTGACATTTACTAATGGAGAAGCTATTTCCATAAAAATTATGAACGAATATGAAAAATGACTACACTAAGCAATTTATTTATTTTGATTCCAAAAGAGATACACCGGCACGAAACAAAGATATAAGAACTCGATTTTATTATTTTCTATAAACTAGCTCGATACGTCGATTTTTTCCATAAAGTCATTAATTACTTTATTATAAAAATGTATACATTTACTTTATATATATTTTCTTCAATTTATTGTTACAAATTCATGTAATTGAAGGTTATATTAAATACGATGACAGCATGTTATTTAAGAAATTACACAAGGCGAAGTTAGGGACGCAACAGCATGAATTTTTATTTTCTTAGTAATATTTTTTTATAAATAATATTTTTAGTTTATGACGGGTTGAAAGAAATATGTACGACTCTCTCAATAACTATAAATATAGGAAAATGACTATGACACTTCTCAGAAGTGGCAATATAGTGCTGGTATGGTGTCGCCACCATCTTGCAGTTTGTTATCTGGGACGCTTTCTAGAGCATTATTCGGAATTGAATTTGAACTTGATACTTAATCGCGAATTTGTATGTACATAATTATACATGACTGCATAAAGGCAATTTCATACACTTTTATAATCAATGCGATATAAGAATATAAGACGAAGAACTATCCACTCGTATCAGAAGCAAAAACAGTGTTTAGTGTGCAAGGTTCGTTGCAAAATACAATTAAGCAGTTAATATATCAAGAGACAACACATAATATATTACTGAAAATATAATGATATGAATAGCAAGAAAAACATATTTATTTGTTAGATGTTTATAAATTCAAATTTAAAAGACCAAGTTACATTTAATATATTATTGTTTAACAAGATGATATAATGTTGTTTCAGATAGGCGTGGAGAACTAGCTGGTACTTCTGTCAATGTAATTTCATTTCTTCTGGATACAGTAAATATACATTTGCAATCTAAGCATGTTTCATTAGATCTGGTGTAATCTCCAAATTTTAAAAAGGGATGATGGCAGTAGTAGTTGGTTCAGCATCAGGTGATAAACATATGCAACAAGCAAAGCGACGTAAACGGATTTAAAATGTTCAAGATTATATAAATTAAACTATTACACTTTTTTAATCCATGTAGCGTTTCTGTCCTTTGTAACTTGCAAAGAGTCTTAAGAATATAACGCAATGTAAAGAAGTTTCGAAACAAAGAAGGCTGGTCTTAATCTCAGATAAAGGAACCTTGGATCTACTGGGTATCGTGGTTAACGGCCTGCTGTGTCAAGGGACATGTCATTCAGTTTTAGTGTTCTAAACGAGAACAATTCAAATAAACCTGGAGTCAACACATCCGAAAAAAAATTCTTCCAGTGAAGAATGCTGTCTGCTGTGCAATAGCAGCTTTATATCCACTTGATATTCTACAGAAAATCTTATGCCATTTTTTTAACTATGAAACCTATTATGTGGTATTTCAGCAACTGCTACAGAAATTTAAATACGTCAAAATTGCAGCACGCAGGTGTGTAAATATCACTTCGTGATCTCATTTCATTTTGGCAGTTATACTTGTATGTAAGCAACCATCCAGGCATAAAGCTTGATAATCTTTCAACTATAAGATAATTATGATACATTAGACTTTTTGCTGGAGTTGGTCTATTTTATCATTTTCGGAACTTGTGGAAATATTGAATATGAATAACTACGTTCATTTTATTATAAATGTATGAGTAAAGTTCAACCTACATAAATAAATATTTTCATACGTAACTTATTTAATTTTTATCATTTAGCGTTACAAAATATATTACAAAAATATATAAAAATATATTTTACTTCAGTTTTTTTTAATATTTTAAATAATTTATATTATCGTATTAAGCTTTTACAAAAAGTAACAAAACTTTTATAAGTAGGAATAATTTTTCCTTAATTAGTTAATATGTCGGTTCTTTTTAAGAAAACGCTATTTAATTTTTCAAAGTAAGTTTCGACTTTAAATTGACCATTAATTTCACTAATTTTATTGCTTTTCGTAGATCACCGCTAATTTTCAACTTTCCCATTACGGCTTTGTCGATGCAAATTTTAATTCTCCGAAAAATATATAATATTATGTTATAAGTAAAATTATTTTGCATTTCTAATTGATTGAACGAAAAAAATATATTTTTTTCATGAGAAAGTATTGCGAGAAAATTTTGAAAATTCATTGTTAATGTTGTACCTAGTGGTTGACTAGGTTCTCCTCTCCCTGCCGCACATTTCCACCATTTTTAAGATCCAAGAATCGTGTAGCTGCTTCGTCACTATTAATGTTTACGAAATTTACATATTGTAAATTTCTGCAAAAGTGATATTAATTAAATCTTTAATTATGTTTGTTCGGGCAATTAATCAGACTGATCTATGATGTGCTGTAATGTACGAGATCTAATAAATTTTTTTTTAACATATAATTTTTTAACAATATAATATTTGAGCTTACAGTCTTGTTAACGAACTCGCTGTTTAAATTAGTTTGGATGACAATTAATATTTGCATGATCTTTTCCTCTGATTTATCTGTATAATTTGTTCGTTCTTTTCAATTGTCTTATTTAATAATCCAAATATATATCGGAAGGTATCAGGCAACAATTTATCTTATCAATAATATTTATATTCTGCAAAATAAATTGATTTGTTTACTAAAATATAAATTATACATTCATGTATTAATTCTAAACCTTCAGTTCATTATTCACACCTGGATTATACGCATAATGGGTAAAATCAGACATTCCTTCAGCTTTTTAATATTGCCTCATCGATTAAAGACTGATTAGTAATAAATTTACTGTCTTTGTAAAATAAAAGCGTACATTGCATCACCCATTATTTCCAGCTTCCCACTATAATTTTGTGATTCTGAACCAACAAACATCTCTATCGCAGCCATATGTATACCTGAAACAACGCGTGCGTAAGGCAATCTCAAAATGAGAGAATTATTTTTCTTAACAATGAAATTAGAAATATATATAATTTACTGCTGTCTTTGACAAGACTGCATTCACAGCAATACCATAATTTTCATATTCATCGGCCCTTTCAAGAGCACACATTAACATTCTAAACTTGGATATTATATAATCGACACAAGTTTGAAACCATATTCGTTTATGTTTTATAATTAGTGGTGGACTGATATTCATTATATGAGGATTTGCACCTTTCTTTAAATATGGTAAGCATACCTTGGACCTGAAAATAAGTATTGTGCCATATTAGTGAATTTTATTTCTACAACTAAAACCTGTTCCTCTAGAATTGATATTATTCACAAGATTATAATTTTTCATACCTATGGATTCCATGCCTGGTTAAAGTAACAGGGCTAGCATTATTAACACTTTCAGGACTGAGTTGTGTGGCAAATGGTTTTGTGAGAACCCATATGTGGCGTTCGTTATTGTGTGGATTAGTCGTTGGCCACAATATTTTCTTCTAATTAACTTTCACGTTGGATGGCTTTTATACAACAATTTTATTTAACAACAACAAGTCTTTACAATTAAGGTAAACTGAAGTAGAAGCTAAGAAATACAAATCTAGATTTGGCAAAGGCAAATTGTGATGTGTACTCTTTGATGGCGAAGAAATAAGTGAATAATTAATTTGAAAAGCGTAGAAATTTGAAAGACGTCGCAAACGAGAGTCTTTTTTTTATAGATGGCGTGCATTAATTTTGAAACAATTTCCTAACGAAAATGTACCCTTCGAGGAGCGGAAGTAGATGGCTGTGAATGTGTCTGCTTAGATGCGGAAGTCGGTAACGTCGGTAACGCCACAATTGTCAGGCCGGTGGAGCCATCTCTGTGAAAATTGCTCAACCTGTTCGCAATTCTGTTTCAGCATTGTTTGAAGAGATGGCGAAACGAGTCAATATATGCCTACGGATGGATGTTCCCATTAAGAATAACTTATAAGTTACCGATGGATGGTGCTGTTGGCGGTCGGTTACTCACATCCGACCGACGGCTGGTGCTACTTGTGCTTAATAATCTATAAATTATCGACGGCTGATGTGACCATCAACCGATAAAGCATGTTTTCATATACAGCTGGTGCAGCCAATAGTAGGTAATTCAAAATTTATCAACAACTGGTGTTGCCTGCGGTCCGTAACTCACGATATAACGACAGTAGGTAATCCCCGCGGTAGATAACTTATGATATAATAACGGCTAGTATGCGAATAGTCTGGAATTCAAGATCAACGGATGGCATTGCCAGCGATCGGTAATACATCTCTTATGTGGCTTAATTTAATCTAACATCCTCTAAACTTAATTTAAATCTAGCTAACATCAGTTACACATAATCTGACTTAACCTGCCTTCACTCAATTCTAACCCAATCTAACACAATGTAACATTACCTTTCTTAAACATTAAGAAATCAAAACTACGCTTTCTTAAATCTAACACAACATAATATTATAATCGACGGGTTCAAACAGAGTGGGGCCGCATTGAATACAGTAGCGCCTTCGGTTAAATGAAAACGAACAGTCGGAGAAGAATAAAACATTACTAACAAATCGTATGGAAATCAGATATTTCGACGCGTGTCCAATATACATCTAACTAAACCGTAATTCGAAGAATACAGAGGATAAGTGGAAATATTCTCCAATATGTGACATATACAAATCAGCGGATGCAAGGGAGACCACTCGATCTCGGAGTAGCGAGACCGGGGCGCCATCATGAAGTAATCGTATAACGCTGGTTCCGGGATGGCGCAGGGAGGAAATGTGGAGGATAGAAAGCATAAAATAACAACAACATAACTAAAGAGGAAGAAAAAGAAAATCTGTGGAAACATTGCATTTATTAAGGGGAAATCCTACAAATATCAAACAACTGATTATATACCATACCGTCAAGCAAGGTACAACGAAATAGACCATATCGTGAGATAAAATAACAAAATCGAGAAACTTAAAAAGAAAATAATACTTCAGACTGAACGAATCACTGATTCTGGCAAGCTTAATGGAAACCACGACTACGAATCGGTTATAGTATAAGATAGATGCTGGTCGCGGTTTAAGTGGACCGGGGGGTCCCTCGCCCGCATCAGGGCAGGAAGTAGGATGCTGGAGGGCTTGCAGACCCCCACCCCCCTCCAACCATCACCGCCAGCGTGAGCGAGGCTGCTATGCATATGCTGCTGAAAGGTGCTGCTGGCTCGCGATTCGGAATCAGCCTCATCGAGTCCTCGCAGAAGATTAAAGGTTGGGCGGGCGGTTTGGAGCCCCCTGTCGATGACACAAAAGGATAGGAAAATAGAGAAGAATACGAAATGCGTATATAAAGAAGAAGAAGAAAGCCTCGGGTAGCACAGACATAAAAAGAGAAGCATTAGGAGCCGAAGTAAGGGAACCAAAAAGAAGAGCAGGATAATGGAAAAGCTACTGATAAGAATAACGTCCTCACTTTCAAATAGAAGAGTAGGCAGCCACATATCAGACGTAATGATAGATATTATGAGCGAGAATACGACGAAGGTAATGGCATATTAGAAAACGTTAATGGGAGACATGAGGCATATAAAAAGAACTGGGATCGAACACTTGATGGAACTAGTGGCGAACGGTACAGAGAAAAATGAAGCAATTAAAGGAGCAGTAAGCATTCGAGGACAAACAATGGGATGAGGAAAAGCAGGAGAAATGACAGAAATACGAAAAGATGACGCAAGAAAATCGAGAGCGGGAGATATAATCCTGGAATTTAACAAGAAAAAAGGTGTAGAAAACATAATAAAGGAGATAAAAGGAACTCTAACAAAAGAATTCGAAGAGAAACGTACGAGTGCGAGTATAATGCTCCAACTAAGGGACATATACCCGTTAGGTGACCAGAGAAGGAATGAATGATTACATAAAACGAACACTAAAAATAATCGAAGGAAAGGAGAGCGGTATAAACGTCAAGTTGTTGAAACAAATGTGGAGAGGCTACCGAGTCGCGTTAGTTGAATTTGGACAGGAATACAGTAAAAAGCTGGAGAAGGTCCAACGACTCAGAATAGCATTAACACCTTGTCTCTGCAAAGTGCTACCGACAATAGAGAGATGCTTCAAATGTCATAAACTGGGACATATCGGCAGATATTGCGAAGAAGTCAAAGATAATAAGGGAATCTGCAGAAGATGCGGATCTGAGATTTATACGATGATCGGTTGCATCGCGAATAAACCGAAGTGTATCATGTGCAGCAAGGCAGGAAAAAGGAATCCGTACATTAGACACGTTATCGGACTTTTAATGGTCCGGCCTACAGAAAGGCGTTGATAGAAAAGAACGGGAAACGAATATGGAATTGAAAGTCCTACAAATCTATCTGAACCTATTTCGAATCTCGTAAAATATCATGCAGCAAATGCGAATGATTCAAGAGACAGACGTGGTAATAATATCGGAAGCACACAAGTTGGAAGAATACTGACTGCAAAAGGAGAACCGTGACGCTGCGACATGGATAACCGGTATTAATCGAAAATGTTTCACATATGGCACCACATATTCCTCGACCGGAATCGTTCATGCAATGGTCGAAGGAACAAAAGCTATAAGCTGCTACTTCTCACTGAACAGGAACGGAAAGAAATCGAAGAATATATAAATCAAGCTGGGGTTAACATAGAAAAGGGAGAGAAAGCAAACAGAATACTAATCGCGGGTGACCTGAACGAAAAATCAGTAATCTTGAGTAGTAAGGAGAACAACCATAGAGAGGAAAAGATCATCAAAATGGCTCCAAGAAACGATCTAATCGCGACCAATCCGAAAGAAGACTATACATACTTTAAGAACCGAAACAAATAAAAAATAGACATAATGTTGACAGGAAGTTGCATATACGCTAAGTTGAGTACAGCAGAAGTGTTTCAGATATTTTTAGCGTCGGACCATCAATACGTACTACATACCTTCTAAAGTACGAATTACAGGAATAACAAAGAGGGATTTGCATACCTCGATGGAAAGAAAGCGAACTGTGACGATGCAAATAAATGATCGACTTATATAATATATAGATATTTATTTTTATTTAGAGGGGATGGTCTATTTTTAAGTAACTAAAATATATTATAAGTGTAATTATATAAACCAATTTCAAATATTTAATTAAAACATCATGAAATAATATGAAATTAGATAAGATTTTAGATGTAATGGAGTATCTTAAGGAGATATTGTATTTAGAATTAACTAATATATCCAGCGAATGGGCGATTAACGGATCGTTGCGAGGAGCATGCGGTGCAGCGAGTGGGGACTCGCGTCTCATGGTGGTACCAGCGGCGCGTCTTTCGTGTTTAACTTATGAAATATTATAATGATGTAAGTATAGCATGAACTTACAATTACGCGTGTGTTGTTCGTGTCTTGGATTCTTAATGTGTATAACTTGGATTTATGGATTCTTATATGCAGCAGTACATTAGTCCGGATATAGTATATATATGTATGTAAGGATCTTAAAAGTAGAATACAGGTTCTGGTAAAGTCGGATCCCTGAATTGGAAGAATCCCCATTGCGGTGATGGGCTGCAACTGCGCACTTTAGCAGGACGAAATCACTGGTGCGAGGTAGACAAGGGTATTCGTCTTTGGTCCGAACGAGGCAGATATACTCGACAGTGGGAGCCAGACAGTAGTGCTCGCCGGTGGGACTGAAACAGCGATGCCTGGTGTCATTTACTGTTAATCCTATACCATAATCCTATACCTCGCCCGAGCGGGCATATGCCAATAGGTTTGCCCTCTACGAACTAGTTCTTCTATGTCACTGAAAGGGGCGATGGAAAAATCCAGATGTACCGCGGCGCCTATCCAGCGGGTCAGTCCTTTAGCTACTCCGTCGGGGGGGACGAATTCCAACCGCTGGAGTACCCACGGAGAACCTCGGGGAGGCGAACTCAATACGTGTACGCGAACACGCTCACTCTATCCCTTTTTGAATTAGGATGGATTAGTTTGGTCAAATTTTTGATGTTCCAGACTACCAGCCTCAGTCTTATTCAATTTTGCTCTACGAAAGTGTCTCAGACTAGCTTGGGCAAATTAATAATGCACCAAACCTCCGAGTCCCAGTTTAATTCGATAGCCCCGTTCCAGAGCCCCGTTAGCCATCGGGCAAGCCTGACGCCTACGTTCCATCACGAGGAGGTTGGGATGGGTACTTTCTGGACACCCAGGTTCTGGAACGCATGTCTGGTGTGAACGAGCCATGTACACCGGTCGGTTCGAGTGACATAGCGGTACTTGGTGCGTGTAAGCGCGTGCAGGTGTGCGCGCGCGAACGCTGCCGGTTGCCGGTGCTGTAGGCGAGCGCGGCAGATTGCCTGAGTCCAGGGGTTGATGATCGAAGTGCGAGAAGGCTCATGTGTGGAATGGGTGGCAGGCGCTACGCACGACGTTACTTGAATTTGTTGCATGAATTTGTAGAACTCACATTCCTTTCAAGAGCAGAAGCAGATAAGCAGAATGCAATGCAGAGAACATTACAAATAACTTACATTGAAACGTTAAAATGAGATGGGCTATCGGGTTGTATGAAGCATTAGAACTCTCATGCATTGGCACGTAGACACTATAAACCGCCATTACATTGCATGCAACCGTAGGATTCATAGAATTCGTAAGTATGGAGGAAATAGAGTTCTAACGTTTCATGTATCGCAATGACACATTTTATTCCAACGTTTCAAAGCAAGTAAGATTGCAATGTCCAATGCAATGCAATATGCTCGTCTGCTAGTCCTCTTCAGAAGAATCAGATTACGAATAACGAACGCGTCATAGATCGCGATAGTGCATTTTATTTCAACGTTTCAAAGTAGGTGAGTTGTAACGTATTTTGCAATGAATTATGCTTATCTGCTTCTACACTTCAAAACAATGTGTTCTAGTATTTCATTCAGCGCAATGTCTCATCTCATTCCAATGTTACATGCTCAGATGTAATATTCTGTGCTACGCATTATGTTTATCTGCATCTACACTTCAAAAGAATGTGAAACCTGGACCACCTTGCAAGGGGATAGCGTTTCTAGATGTTTTCGTGTCGATGCGATAGATTTCTAATACCCTAACCTTCTAAACATAGCATTATGCTCTTCTGCTTCTATACTTGCAAAGAATGTGAATTCTACGGTTAAATGCAAAATGATGGCGCTTCACATTGTTTTCGTGTCAATACAGTAGATGTCCAATGCTCTAACGTTCAAGTAAGCAAGCTGAAATCTTCTATGCATAACATTATACTTATCTTGTTCTACGTTTTAAAGAGTGTGTATTCTACAGGTCCGTGCAAAGGGAAGGTGCTTCATAGCGTCTGCGTTTCATAGTGGTAGGGTTCAAATGGTTGATGCAATGCGATGGCGCATCTCATTCCATTGTTTCAAGATAAGCAAGTTGTTATTTTCTATGTATAGCATTATGCTTATCTGCTTGTACACTTTAAAATTTTTTTCGTGTAAACACCCACTGGCCAGGAAGCCTGTGACAGAGAACAAACTGAACATTATTAATGGAGTCCTGCTTATACTGATTGTAGCGCCCCTACCTGAAATTAGATTATGTTGGTCTCAAAAGGAAATGTATACAAACAATTGAAAAAAAACGCGATGAAGCGCGATCGGTTTATATCGATACTTAGATATTTTCATTTTACCATTATTTCTACGGCTAGGACTGAGGATCTATTGTATAAACTTAGAATTATTGTTAACGCAATTGTCTACACTTTCGAAAATAATGTTAACACGTTGAGTGCTACGCCAATTTTTGCTATATCTCTCGCTCAGGCGGCAGCGCGTGAGCACTTGATGGCGAACGCTTGACTAATGGGTATAAACATACAATAACTTTGATACCTGTATTCGTTTCGTTTGGACTGTCGGAATGATACAAGCAATGCATTTGTATATAATGTATAAGCATAAGATAATGGGATAGGGAATGCCAGAGAGGCGAAAGAGCAAATACAAGGTGAGAGTCATTCTGAAAAAGCCACGGGAGTATAAAGACCTATTGCAGCAGAGAGAATTCAGTTTTATAGTGAACATTTTGAAAAAGTTTTGGTATCGATCAAATAAAAATGTTGAGAGGACGAACAGATAGTGACACGTCGAGTGAGCCATTTGTACCACGCAAATGTCGGCGTGTAATACAACTACCATCTTCAGATAGTGACAATTCATCTAGTAGTTCACTAAGGAATACTGAAACAAGTGATCCAAATGATTGGTTTGATCCGCGAGACAACCAGCCAAACATTATAAATTCCTCAAGTCTCCATAGTGCTAAACTCGTTCATGAAGAAATGCAAAATTGGTGCACAATGGAAGATTTTTACGGCCTTTATGTGACAGATAAACTATTTTAACATATAAGCCAACAAACAGATATTTATGCGACACAAAGAACAATCGCTTCCAAACGTGTTGAAAAGTAGGTGCCAACAGATAAGGACGAAATAAAGAGGTTTTTTGGAGTGGTTTTGTGGATGGGATTGGTAAAGCTTCCATCTTTGTATCTGTATTGGTCTAAGGATCCATTGTTTATTCAGACATTCCCGCGGAAAATTATGAGTAGAGACAGATTTAAAATTCTGTAGAGAATGTTGCATTTTTAATAAACGTGAATTTTTAATACAAGAATTAAATATAAATTTTAAAAAATATTGTGATCCCGTTGAAATGTTATGCATCGACGAGATGGTAATACCATTCCGTGGACGGATCATAGTTAGACAGTACATGAAACAAAAAAAGCATAGATATGCAATAAAATACTTAAATTGTGCTGTGATAATCATTACACATATAATCTTTGCATTTACATCGGCAATCATTGGATAAAAAAATACAACAAATGTTGTCATGAATTTATGTGAAAATGTGTTTCACGAAGGCCATACTTTATACAGAGATAATTATTATAGGAGTGTGGATTTAGTAACCAAACTTATAACAAAAAATACGCATTTGGTTGGTACTCTTCGACCAAATCGAAGAGGCAATCCAAGTAAAGTTGTGACAGCCAGACTGCGACGCAGAGAAGTCATTGCCCAAGAGAACAGTAAAGGGATTACAATCATGAAATGGAAACACAAGAGGGATGTTTTAGTTCTTTCGATCAAGCATTCTGACGAAATGAAATCCATAATAACAAGAACAGGCGTATCCTGCAAACCAAAAATTATTATTGATCATAATAAAGGTAAAACAGCGATTGTTCTGTCTGATCAAATGGGTGCTTACAGCAGTCCACTTAGAAGGTCTCTAAAATGGTATAGAAAACTGGCATTCGACATTCTTTTGAATATTGTCGTCGTGAATGCGTTACGTATGTCCCAAAATGTAACAGGAAGAAAGATGTCAATTACAACATTCCAAAAACAATTGGTAAATGCTCTCACACGACATTCACATGACAAAACCTCAATTAGGGCCGATACAAGTAGACAAATTCACAAATTTCATAAGAAGGAAGGAAAGGCGCATGAAGTACGAAAATATTGTGTTGAATGTTACAGCACAAACACAAAAATGTTCGGACGCCAGTTAGCGAGGAAAATGACAAAGGAAGTTACTACATACTGTAAAATGTACAAATCGCAGTCACATCTTTGTTTAAAATGTTTTAATAAACTTCATTAAATATTAGTATAAATTTGTTAATTGTCATTAATAATTTAACCCTTTACAATGCCAGTCTGATGCACCGATGTCGACCAAACAAGAAGTTCGCTGTCAGTCCCTAGAATCCACGTTATCCAAACGAAAAGTCGATTGTCAGTCCCTGGGGACTGACGCCGCTTGAACGGAAAGTTCACTGTTAGTTCCTGGGGACTGACGTAGCACTCAACGTGTTAAGCCCGGTAAAAATATTGTAATCGACGAAATCATGGTTCCATGACGAGGACGCTACAGTTTTTGTCAATATATCCCAGGAAAGCGGCATATACATGGTATAAAACATTGTAAACTATGCCTTCCGGAAGGATACGCACATAATATTCTTATTTATGCCGGAAATAATGCAACCAGAATAGCGAAAGCACATGCGCATGCTGTAGTTATGACGTTGGAGGGTGAATTATTATTTGAAAGCCGCATATTACAGGAAAATAGTTTATATATTTGTGTCCCTTTGGCCGAGAAACTTCTGCAAAAAGTAACATTTATTTATGGTACAGTAAAAGTTAATACACAATTTCTTCCGCTGTAGGCTAAACGGAAATTGCAACGGGGTAGCTTCATGTATTTTCAAAATCGGAGCGGCTTTAAGTTTTTAAAGTGGACGTATAAGAAGCCGGTATGCATGCTAGCCACTTCTGAAAACCGCAAATGTGTTATTGTCCAGTGTAGAAATAATAAGTTAAAGCCGGATACAATGTTCCTTTATAACAATGCTAAGAAGTGATTTGACCATCCGACCAGATGTCTTCTTATCACAGTTGATTACGCAGAACAGTAAAGTGGTATAGGAAAATAGATATCGAATTAGTATGCGGGACTTCTCTCGTCAATGTCTATTATATGCATAGAAAATGGAGTACCAAAGGTATGAAAATATTAAACTTCCGCGAAAAAATTATTGATTATCTCCTCAGTACAGTGGATCATCACGGTGAACAAACGTCATCTGAAACTAAAGCAGTGCCCAAGAAGCGTACACATTTTCTGCGGTCATTCCAAGGACGCGCGAGAAAAACTAGACGTGTAAAGAATGTTATAAACGTATGTCTAGAATAAATGGTAAACAGTATGCCGCGAGTAAGGCGATAAACGTAAAAATCTGTTGTAACTGATGTAAGGGCCAACCGGAACTCTACCCAACATGATTTCAAAAATTAAATAATTAAGTTAGGTTTATAATATTAGTTTGTTATGTTTTAAATATAGAATGTCTGTTTATTATGCTGAGAATTGAAAAATAAACCTATTTTGTACTATCTACTTTGTGAAATATAAGTTCGACCCATCGTGATGCACGCCGGCCCACGAAATAGACGCGTGTGACCCACCGGAGATGCACACTGCCTCACGGAACAGACACGTGTGACTCACATGTGATGCACGCCGGCGTCAACGTGCTAAACGTAGAAATTAAATGTGCCATCGCATTGCGTGGAGCATTAGATCACTACAGCTTTGGCAAGCAGACAATACGAAACCCCAGCCCCGTGCAAGCAACAGTCGAATTTCCATTCGTTTGAAGTGTAGAGGTAGGTAAGGATAATGCGATACAGAGAACATTACAACATTCTTGCTTTCGAACGTTGAAATGAGACAGCCCACCACACAGCATGTAGCATTAGAACTCTATTGCTTATACATGTAGACACCATGAAACGGCATCCCGATGCATTTATCTGTAGAATTCGCATTCTTCTGAAATGTAGAAACAGATCAACAAAATGCAAAGCGTACAAAGTTACAGCTAACTTACTATGAATCGTTGAAATGATTTGCGCTATCGCATTGCATAAAGCATTAGAACTCTATTGCATTGACACGAAGACACAATCATGAATCGTACAGTCGCTTGTAACTACATTACGATTCACATTCATTTGACGCATAGAAGCTTATATGGATAATAAGATATATAGAACATTACACACATACTTTCGAACGTTGAAAAGAGATGAGCCAACACCATACATATAGCACTAGAACTGCATTGCTTTGACACGCCGAAGCTATGAAGCAGCTTCCCGTTACATGGAACTGTAGAAGTCATATTCTTTTGAAGTGTATAAACAGATAGGTATTAGAAGAAGCATTGAGAGTTACAGGTAACATACATTGAAATTTTGAAATGCGACGAACGCTCGTGATGCACATAAGATTTTGAACTCCATTGCTTTTACAGGTAGACAATATGAAGCACTAACCAGTGGCAAGGAAATTTGGAATTGCTATTATTTTTAAGTGTAAAAGCTGATAAGTACTTAGTTTGAATCGTTGAAATGAGTCGCGCCATTGAGACACATGGAGCATTTAGATCTCAATAGCTTTAACATGAAGACACAATGTAGCGAGATCCCATAGCAAGGAACTGTAGAGTTCACATTCTTTTCAAGTGTACAAACAGACAAGAATAATGCTACGCACAAAAGATTACAGTCTCGTTGGATTGAACCATTGAAATGAAAAGCGCCATCAGATTGCATGGATCATCAGGCATCAATTACTTTGACACGCAGGCAATACGAACCGCCATCCCGTTGCTTGGAACTGAAGAATTCACATTCTTATGATGCGCTGAATCAGATAAACATAATGCTAATCATATAAATTAATAGCTTACTAACTTTGAAACGTTGAATTGAAATGCGCCATTGCATTACTTGGAGCAGTAGATCTCTATTGCAATGAGACACAGATATTATGAAGCGTCATCTAGTTGCAGCGAACTGCAAATTCATATTCTTCTGAATCGTACAAAGCGATAAGTTTCAGAGTATGAAAGCTGTACCGTTCTGTGCATCGCATTATACTTATCTGTTTCTGCACTTCAAAAGAATGTGAATTCTACAATTCCTTGAAACGAAATGGCGCTTTATAGTGTTTACGTGTCAGAGCAAGAGAGTTCCGATGCTCCATGCAATGCGTTGGCGCAACGCATTTCAACGTTTCAATGTAAGCAAGCTGTAATCCCCTATGCATAGCATTATGCTTAACTGCTTCTAGTCATCAAATGAATGTGAATTATACAGCTTCATGCAACGGGATGGCGCTTCGTATTGTCTACGTGTCAAAGCAGTATAGTGCTAGTTTTACATGCAATGCGATGGTATTTCTCATTTCAACGTTTTAAAGTGAGAAAGCTATAGCCTTCAATGCATAGCATTATGCTTATCTGCTGGAGCTCTTCAAAAGAATGAGAAATATACAATTCAAGATGGCGCTCCATATTATCTGCATGCCAATGAAATATACTTCTACTGCTCCATTCAACGCAATGTTGCGTCTCATTACAAAGTTTCATGGTAGGATGTAATTTCAATGCAACGCGTTATGTCTATCTGCTTCTAAACGTGAACAGAATGTGAATCCTAAACTGACCTTTAACGGAATAGCGTTTCTAGATGTCTACGTGTCGAAGCAATAGAGTTTAAATGCTTCATTCAACGCGATCTCGCATCTCACTTCGATGTTTCATAATAAGGTGTAATACTCAATGCATAGCGTTATGTTTATCTGCCACTACACTTCAAGAAAATGTGAATCCTACACTTCCTGGCAACGCGATAGCATTTCTAGATGTCTACTTGTCGAAGAAATGGAGTTCCAATACTTCATTCAACGCAATGTCGCATCTCATTTCAGTGATTCATGACAAGTTGTAATATTCAATGCAACGCATTATGTTTATCTGCTTTCAGACTTCAAAAGATTGTGGATCATAAACTGATTTGCAAAGGTATGGCATTTCTAGACGTCTACGTGTGGAAGCAATGGATTTCTAATACTTCATTCAAAGCGGTGTCGCAGCTCATTCCAATGTGTCATGATATGATGTAATATTCAGTGCAACGCGATATGTTTATTAGCTTCTACACTTCAAAAGAATGTGAATACATACTACATTACAATGTGTGTAATTTATACGGACTCGTGTATCTACATAGCGCTTATTGTATCAAGTTGACACTTAGAAGCACTATACAGTTACATTGGTCTGTACAAATTACGTGCCTTATAACGTACAACCAAAATAAGCATATTTGCTTCGTATAAAACCTTTAAAATTACTTACCTTGTAACGTAAATCTAAGAAGAGTCATCGCGTTGCACGTAGCTTTGGAATTCAATTGCTTTGATAAGATGCCACTTAGAAACAATGTCCTGTTACATGGATCTGTAGAAATTGCATACTTTGTAACGTGAATCACAGTGTGCATAATTAAGTTGTATACAAACTAACAACTCATTTCCTTCAAACGCAGGACTGAGAAGCACCATTGCGTTGCATAAAATTTTGGAATTCAATTGCTTTGACATGTTCAAAAGACTGTACATTTTACAGTTCCATGCATTGGGATGACGCATCTCATATCAGCATTTCAAAGTAAGTAAGGTCCTAGCAACAGGATAACGCATATCATTTCATCGTTTCAAAGTATGTAGGTTGTAATGTTCTACTCATCACATTATTATTATCTGCTTCTAAGCTTGAAAAGAATGTTAATTGTCATTGTCTCTACATGTAAAAGCAATGGTTTTCTGATGCTACATGCAATGCGAAGGCGCACATCATTTCAACGTTTCAAAGTAAGTAAGCTGTAATGATCTACGCATAGCATTATGCTTATCTTCTTCCACATTTCTAAAGAATCTGAAATCTACAGTTCAATTCAACGAGATGGCGCTTAACAGTGTCTGCGTGGCAATACAGTTGAATCCTTCTGGTACATGCAATACGAAGTCACATCTCATTCTAACGCTTCAAATTAGATAAGCTGTAATCTTCTATACAAAGCATAATGTTTATCCTCTTCTACATTTCAAAAGTATGTGAATTCTACAGTACTATGCAACGAAATGTCTCCTCTGCAGTATATGCGTCAAAGCAGTAAAATTCTAATGCTCCGTGCAATGCGATGGCTCATTTCATTTCAATGTTTCCACGTAAGGATACTGTAATCATCAATGCACTGCATTTTGCTTATCTGCTTCAACTCTACAAAAAATGTGAATTATACGGTTCCATGCAGCAGGATAGTGTTTCATAGTGTCTGCGTGTCAAAACAAATTCCCAACGTTCAACGCAATGCGATGGCGCATACTATTTTAACATCTCAAAGTAAGTGAGCTGTAACCTTCTGTGCACAGCACTATACTTACCCGCAAGGAACTGTAAAATTCACATTCGTTTGAAGTGAATGAGCAGATGAGCATAATGATATGCTTAGAAGATTACAGGTTACTTACTCTGAAACGTTGAAATGAGATGTATTATTGCGTTGCGCGGAGCATTAGAACTTCATGGTTTTCACACGCAGATACTGTGAAGCACCATCCCGTTCCAAGGAACTGCAGAGTTTACATTCCTTTAAAGAAGTAAAAGAGATCTAATGCTTCTTGAAACGCGATATTGCATCTCATTTTTATGTTCCATGATAAGATATAATATTCATTGCGAAGTGTAATGTATAACTCGACTACACTTCAAAAGAATGTAAATGCGACACTTCCTTGCTAGGAAATAGCGTCTCCAGATATCTACGTATCGTAGCAATAAAGTACTAATGCTTCTTAAAGCGCGATATCGCGTCTCATTTCAATGTTTCATGATAAGATATAATATTCATTGCGAAGTTTCATTTATACCTCGCATATACCTCAAATGAATGTAAATGCGACACTTCCTTGCTAGGAAATAGCGTTTGCAGATCTCTACGCATCGAAGCAATAGAGTTCTAATGCTTCTTAGAACGGGATATCGCATCTCGTTTCTATGTCTCATGATAAGATATCATATTCATTGCGAAGTGTCATGTATACCTCGTATCCACTTCAAAAGAATGTAAATGCCACACTTGTTTGGTAGGAAATGAGTTTCCAAATATCTACAAATCGAAGTAATATAGTTCTAACGCTTCTTAGAACGGGATATCGCATCTCATTTCTATGTTTCATGATATGATATATTATACATTGCGAAGTGTTATGTATGCCTCGACTACACTTCAAAAGAATGTAAATGCCACACTTCCTTGCTAGGAAATGCGTTTCCAGATGTCTACGTATCGAAGCAATATAGTTGTAATACTTCTTAAAATGCGATGTCGCACCTCATTTCTATGTTTCATGATAAGATATAATATTCATTGCGAAGTGTAATGATTACCACGTCTACACTTCAAAAGAATGTAAATGCCACTCTTCTTTGCTATGAAATAGCGTTTCCAGATGTCTACGTATCGAAGCTCTAGTGTTGTAATGCTTCTTAAAACGCGATATCGCAGCTCTTTTCTATGTTTGATGGTAAGATATAATATTCATTACGAAGTGTTATGTATACCTCTTCTACACTTCAAAAGAATGTAAATGCCACACTTCCTTGCGACGGACTATCGTTTCTAGATCTGAAGGTTTAGAAGCAATAGAGTTCTAATGCTTCGTAAAACGCAGCTGCGCATCTTACTTCTATATTTCATGATAAGATGTAATATTCATAGCATCGCATTATGCTTATATGCTTCTGTGCTTTGTAATGCTCTGGGATGTGAGAAGGTCCTCAACCATCCTTAACCCCCTAAAGAGAAGTCAAAAGTCTAGCGGCCCTGCAGGTGGGCCATGGGAGCGCGGCGCACGAGGCGCTACGCAATTTAAATGATCACGATGATCCCCTCAGGGACACCCAGCGAATTCAAGGAACCTGAAGAAGAGAACGTGAGTGCTTATTCGCTAAAGCGTCCCATTTCTTGTGTCGCATATTGTATATTGTATCTTATATCGTGAAGCGAGTTATGATACGCGGTAATTCGGGGCGTGTTGCGTAGTTTCCCGTAGCCCTTGTTAGTTAAACCCAGGTCGAGACCATAAATAAACATGCCGCGACTTCAGTATCGCGCGACCTGAGTGTGTACTTGGGTAGGCGTAGTCGAGAGGAGGAGCATTTCGATGTTTCAAGGGTTGTTCCGCCCCAGGGTTCCCAGGGTCGTGTAGTCTATCGCTTTGCTACTTTCTGAGCATCTGGTGCCCAGGAAAAGTTGTACGTGAGCGGATACCTTGGAACGATAGATCGCTTTAGATTAAAGTTCGTTTTACACCTTAAAGCATTTAGATAATTATCCCCTTCGAGCTTCCCTGACTTACTATATATAGGTTTCCGTCACAACTAATAGGAACCATCACTTTACATAGATATATAGAACACACATAGTCTTAAGCGTAGAACTGAGAATTTGAGAACTTACTTTGAAACATTAGTAGTGAGGAATTCCATCGGATTTCATAGAAATTCAGAACTTACTTGCTATGAAACATAGGCAGATAAGGGCCATCGCGTTGCTTAGAACTTTAGAACTTGCTTACTTCAACAAAGATTTCTATTGGCTTCGTCCGTTCTTTTAGAAGAGTTTTTGATAAACCACATACTTTTCACGCTTCTGATATCTTTGAAAGTTCGCGAGATGTAATCATTTAAGTTTTAGAATGATTACTTAGTGTGGATTATTATTTAGTAACTCGCTCATAAACGAGTCTGCATAGGATTTAATCCATAAGTTTTTAAGCCTGGAATTTATGCAGTTATTTGTTATTCACTTATTGCTCAAACGACAAAGATTCTGACCACTTCAAAATGGTTGACTTTCATCAATTTTCTTAAAAATTGAAATACTGCCCAACTGCTTGCATTAAAGACTGTAATTAAAGCTTTCAAAACATTTTACCTCTTATAGATGAATTCTGGAATTGAAATTGAATATTTAACTTTTCTAACTCCTGTTTAGACATCTTTCTATTGGAATGTTCAAGTATTTTTCATATTCGTAATTATTAAAAATGTTTTACTTGATTCTTTAATTTAATATTTAGAATTTTCTGAGAAACATTTTTTATCGCAATGAACTATATAATTGCAATTATAATTCTTTATGAAATAATAATAACAGAAAGGTATGTATCCATTCTTGTAGTTTTGTAAAGAGTATCTAATCTTACTATCTAAAATGAAACATTGAGATCTGTTTACTATTTAATGGAATTTAATTACCTTTTGATTCAAATTCACAATGATAATCTTCCATAGTTCAACAACTTTGTGAGCTGTTCTCAGAAATCCGCAGCTTAGTACTTAAAAAATGAACGACACAAAGGACAGCCTAACCAAACGTATTCGAACCGATTTTTCAATACTAATCTTATCATGTTTAACTTATGCTGCAAACTATTGGAATGCCCTTCGAAAAGTGTTTATTCACAGTGAAGTAAACGGTAAGTATTACGCCTTCCACCACTGTTTATAATACGTATGTTTTAATTACTATCAAATCCGTGAGTATTATCGCCTTTCTTTACTTTTTGTAACCTTCAATGCCTTCATGTTACAGATCGTTAAACGTGCTTTAAAATGCTCTATCGTATTACGGAAGAATGGACATACCAATTCATTTTAAAAAATGAAGGTAACCTTCATATGTCCAACATAGCTCCACTTACAAAAAAACTATTTTTATCAACGGATGGGCCCTTTGTACTATGCAATTTTATATTAGCAAAAACTTCTATGAAACTTACAGTTTCGTGGATATCTGAGGTGCTAATTATTACTGCCCCAACCTGTATATTGTTATGGATGTGTCCAACAAGGCAACGATGAACAGAGTTAAATTTAATATTATGATGTTTATTATTTTACTTATAATATATTTGTTTTTCTGAAATTTTGCCAAAAAACAATGTTCACGATGTCGAAACATGAATATATTTGCCTTAGAATTACAAGAGCCAACAATTTCGAAAGTAGAATATTTCTTTACTTCGCTAACCGAATCATTGCAAACGTTAAGTAAAGTGCGTGCCTTTCAAAACAGTCAGATGCAAATTACGATACAACGTTTCCAAGAAATGGTACGTGCCACTGTTTTTTAATTTCCGTTTAATTAATCAAAGGAAATTTAATTGAAATATCCGCAAAATTTGAGGACAAAAAGTTATTGTAATTTTACGCAACATATATGATGATGATAAAGGATAAGTATGCGGAACTGAAAATGGAAAGTAGCGAGCAGAAAACGAAACTGATGGAGCTACAAAGTAGATTGATACATCCGTCAAATGATGATTCTAGGTTAATAAAATCTGTTAATCAAAGAACTATTGCAAAAATCAAGTATAATCAATATTACTTCTGCTCAAAGGCTATAATAGAATTGGACCGAAATGGGTACAAAACAGGCAATTATATCTATACGTTCTATTCTATGCAAAGGCAAATATTTCGAAGAGAAAAGATGTGTTACTTACAAATTACTTATGTTCCTAGATATCTCACTAATTCAGGCCTCTTGTCTTGCAGAACTAATTCATTTAACATGTAAAGGGGTCGAAGAATAGTAAAAGATTTTTATATTTCATAGCCTCACTCGATACGTCGATTGGATCACGTAAAATATCGGACATTAATTGCATCTACATCTTCAGACCTTAAATATATAATTGCAACAACATATTTAATAGCATTTTAATAACATTTTTCTAATTGTTTATATCTATGTCTAATAAATATATATTAATCGAATAAGTGGCTTTACCAAAGAATAAAAGTATTTGAGGCTTACAAATCGGAGCATTACATAACAAATGTGCATCACATATATAATATTACATGTAACAAAAGATGAAGACCAAAGAGATCGTACATAAGTTGAATCCACAATGCGGTCATAGAGATACAGGAACGGCAAAAATTCCAAACAATAATTTAAAAAATTCAAAACGTGGGTAGTGAAAGTCCATCTCCTTGACGACGATAAGGAACAATTCTGCCTCATGCACTACAATATCCCAAACTGCCAGCGATTGGCACGCCAATGACAACGGATGGAACGAATTCCGTGACAGAAAATGTGCTAACAAAGTGCTCCTACTCAGCTTTCGAAATGGTATACTGTTAGTACTGGGGCGGCATTCGTATCACGGCACTATTAAAGCACCGAGATATAGCACACGGGCTACACGGCCGTGACAATGACACTATCAGCTCACCATAGCTACACGCGTGGTTGTGGCGTAGGCTGACATTTACTAATGGGGAAGCTGTTTCCATAAAAATTATAAGCAAATATGAAAAATGACTAAACTACGCAATTTATTTATTTTGATTCCAAAATAGATACACCGGCACAAAACAAAGATATAAGAACTCGATTTTATTATTTTCTATAAACTAGCTCGATAGGGCGATTTTTTCCATAAAGTTGATAATTACTTTGTCATAAAAATATATACACTTATTTTATATATATTTTCTTCAATTTATTGTTACAAATTCATGCAATTGAGGGTTACATTAAATACGATGACAGCATGTTATTTCAAAAATTACACAAGGCGAAGTTAGGGACGCAACAGCATGAATTTTTATTTTATAAGTAATATTTTTTTTATAAATAATATTTTTAGTCTATGATGGATTGAAAGAAATATATACGACTCGCTCAATAACTATAAATATAGGAAAACGACCATCAAAATGTCTATCAATACTCATATGCTGAACATCTACTGACATCTAACGGTTCTAATTTGTATGAAAGCACAGGTTTCCCATTGCCAAATGTGATCCTGCGTCATTGCTGAGGAGATTCATGAATGGAGCGATGATACGCGTGTCACCATGGTGCTGGTGCTGCGCGATTCGCTTGTCTAGAATGGGCTGGTAACACGTTCTGGCATTTTAGTTAACGAATCCGGTCACAGATGACTACGAATCAGTTGACACTCCTCGGAAGTGGCAATATAGTGCCGGCATGGTGTCGCTCCCATCTTGCTGTTTGTTATCTGGGATGCTTTTTAGTGCATTATTCGGAATTGAATTTGAACGCATAGCTACTTAATCGCGAATTTACATGTACTGTGACGTGGTGACGTCACAAGGCTCGCTCACCCCCCCCCCTGCTACGGTTAGACTAGCTCGCAGATCACCACCCGTGCGAGAAGCGCGACACGGACCATCGGGATAGCTGTATTTGCGAGGAACGTGGAATGCACGATGGTAGAACCTTCCCCCCCCCCCCCGTTCTGTTCTCTCTCTCCGTTCTATGGATTAGACTGGCGAGCTGATGGAAGAAGACCGAAGGTTCGCGGAGGAGCTGTGCGCCGTGGTAGCGTGACGGGCTCGACGGTGGAGGAGTCATGAAGTGAGCAAGAATAGACCCTGAAGCCCAAAGGATACGATCCCGAGCCCTGCAACGATAAGACCGCTGACATAGTCCATGGAGACGAACAGGATGGTTCTCGGGTGTGAGAAGGACCTCCACCCTTCCCCTGAGCCCATGAAGAGGAAAACTCAAGATGCGCAGCGGAATTGCAGGTGAGCCATGGAAAGCGCGGCGCGCGACACGCGCCGCAGTTCAAATAATCCAGAGGACTCTAGACACACCAGAGGGGCCGATCAGGGAAGATCGCCGAAATCCACCGATCGATGCCCCGAACAATACCAAAGCGTATGACCCTACCCCACCAAGGAGCCCTAAGGAGGATCTAAGGGTATCCGAAGACCCCCAGAAAACCTATATAATGAGCTAGGCAGCACGAAGACAGCCTCTTATTCTTCTCAACGATTTAGCGACTACCTAGCGAGCAACTGAGCAAGCGATTATACGGAGCGATTCGGAGGAGAGAGAGAGAGAGAGAGAGAGAGAGAGAGAGAGAGAGAGAGAGAGAGAGGGAAAGAGAGGTAGACGGACTGAACGAGATCCATACTTGTTGGAAACGAGAACGTGAGTCCTTATACGCTAAAGAGTCCCATTTGTTCCCTGCCGCAATTGTGATATCGCGTATTGTAATTTGTATTGTATAACGGGTGGTGATCTCCGGTCATTCGCGTCGAGGCACTCTAGAAAGAAGCCGTGAGTTCAGTATCCCGCGACCCTAATTTGCGCACTCGGCTAGAAGCAGTCGAGCGAAAGAGTATTTCGAAATTTCGAGGGTTATCTTGCACCGGGTTTCCCCGGGTTGCGTGGTTTACTAGTTTTTGCTACTTCTTGAGTAGCTGGCGCCCAAAAAGTCCCAACCTCGCAGCTTCGAAATACTCGCTGGATAGGAAATTTATTGTTCTGTACTTCGCGTTGCCGAATCACGCGGATATTCTGTACCCCGATATAACCCCGGATTAAACTTCTGGATACCCCGTTATTATTGGTTCTATATACCCTTTTCTTGCGGATTGAAACGGGAAAAACCGTCACAGTACATAATTATACATGACTGCATAAAAAGGATATCATATACTTTTATAATCAATGCGATATAAGAATATAAAACGAAGAACTATCCACTCCCATCAGGAGTAAAAACAATGTTTGGTACGCAAAGTTCATTGCAAAATATAATGAAGCAGTTAATGTATCAAATCACAGCACACAATAAATCACTGAATGTATAATGATATGAATAGTAAGAAAAACATATTTACCTGTTAGATGTTTATAAATTCAAATTTAAAAGTTCAAGTCACATTTAATATATTATTGTTTAACAAGGTGATTTAATGTTGTTTCAAATAGGCGTGCGGGACTAGCTCGTACTTCTGTCAATGTAATTTCATTCGAAAAATACAAAGTATAAGAGGAAATATTCTCCAATATATAACGTATATAAATCAACGGATGCAAGAGAGAACACTCGATCTCGGTGTAACGAGACCGGGGCGTCATCCTGCAGTAATCGTATAATGCCTGTTCCGAGATGGTGTAGAGGGGGAATGTGGAGGGTGAAAAGCATAAAATAACAACAATGTAACTAAAGAGAAAGAGAAAGAAAATATGTGGAAGCATAGCATTTATTAAGAGGAAATCCTAGAAATATCAAACAACAGATTATATACCATACTGTAAGTGTAAGGTACAACGAAATAGACGATATCGTGAGAGAAACTAAAAAAATCGAGAAACTTGAAAAGAAAATAATAGTTTAGATTGAGCGAATCAATATCACTGACCCCGGCAAGCTTAATGGAAAACGCATAACGATGAATCGGTTAGAGTATAAGATAGATGTTGGTCGCGGTTTGAGTGGCCCTGGGAATCCTTTGCCCTCATCAGGGCAGGCAGTAGGATGGTGGAGGGCCTGCCCTCCTGTTGCTTGGATCTATAGAATTCACATTCTTTTGTAGAGTAGAAGTAGATAATTATAATGCTTTTCATAGAAGATTACAGCTTACTTAATTCAAAACGTTAAAATGAGATGAGTCATGGCATTGTATGATGCATTAGTACTCTATTGTCTCGACATGTAGACACTACGAAGGGCAATCCTGTTGCATGGAGCTGTAGAATTTACATTCTTATGAAGTTTTAAAGCAGATAAGCATAGAGCTATGCATAAGAGATTACAGCATTCTTACTTTGAAACGATGAAATGGGATGCGCCAGCGCATTGCATGGAGAATTCTAGCTCGATTGCTTTAACAGACAGTCACTACGGAGCGCCATGCCGTTGAACGGAATTATATAGTTCACATTCTATTGAAGACCTCTAACAGTTAAGCATAATGTTATGGATATATGAATACAGATACTTTGCTTTGAAACGTTGAAACGAGATGCGACATCGCGCTGCATGAAGTATTAGAAATGTCTTGCTTGGACACGTAGAGGTCTGGAAACGATATTCTGTTGCAAGTAAGTATAGGATTCACATCCTTCTAAGGTCTAGATGCAGACAAATGTAACATATTGCATAGAACATTGCAATTTACTATGAATCATTGAAATGACTTGCGACATCGTGTTGAATGAAGCAATAGAACTCTACTGCTTCGATACGCAGACATCTGCAAACGCTACTTCCTAGCAAGGGAGTGTCGCATTTACATTTATTTATAGTGAATACAAGGTATACATGACACTTCGCATTGAATATCATATCTTATCATGAAACATAGAAATGAGATGCGATACCGCGTTTTAAGGGGCATTAGTACTCTAATCCCTCGATACGTAGACATCTGCAAACGCTAACTCCTAGCAAGGAAATGCCGCGTTTACATTCATTTGAAGTGAATGCAAGGTATAAGTGACACTTCGCAATGAATATTATGTCTTATCATGAAACATAGAAATGATATGCGATATCGCGTTCTAAGAGGCATTAAAACTCTATTGCTACGATAGGTAGACGTCTGGAAGCGCTATTTCCTAGCAAGGAAGTGTGGCATTTACATTCTTTTGAAAGGAATACGAGGTATACATAGCACTCCACAAGGAATATTATATCTTGTCATGAAACATAGAAATGAGGATCGATATCGCGTTTTGAGAAGCATTAGCACTTAATTGCTACGATCCGTAGACATCTGTGGACGCTATTTTCTAGCAAGTAAGCGTCGCATTTGCATTTCTTTGAAGAGAATACAATGTTTACATAACACTGCACAATGAATATTATATCTTATCATTAAACATAGGAATGATATGCGATATCGCGATTTAACAAGCATTAGAACTCTATTGCTTCGAAACGTAGACATCTGCAGACGCTATTTCCTAGCAAGGAATTGTCGCATTACATTCTTTTGAAGTGAATATGAGTTATACATGCCACTTCGCAATGAATATTATCTCTTATCGTGAAACATAGAAGTGAGATGCGATATCACGTTTTAATTTGCACTAGAATTGTATTGCTTCGATACGTAGACATCTCGAAACGCTATTTTCCAGAAAGGAAGTGTCGCATTTACGTTCATTTGAAGTGTAGACGAGGAACACATAACAATTTTCTAAGAATATTATATCTTTTGATAAGACATAGAAATGAGATGCGATATCGCGTTTTAAAAAGCATTAGAAATTTATTGCTTCGATACGTAGACATCGGCAAACGCTAATTCCTAGCAAGGAAGTGTCGCATTTACATTCTTTTGAAGTGAATACGAGGTATACATAACACTGCACAATGAATATTATATGTAATTATGAAATACAGAAATGGGATGCGACATCGCGTTTTGTGAAGCATTAGAACACTATTGCTATGATACGTAGATATCTGGAAACGCTATTTCCTAGGAAGGAAGTGACGCATTTATATTCTTTTGAAATGAATACGGGGTAAGCATGACACTTCGCAATGAATATTATATCTAATCATGAAACATGGAAATGACATGCGATATGACGATTTAAGATGAATTAGAACTCTATTGCTTTGATACGTAGATATCCGCAAACGCTATTTCCTATCAAGGAAGTGTCCCATTTACATTCTCTTGAAAGGAATACGAGGTATACATGACACTTGGCAATGAATATTATATCTTATCATGAAACATAGAAATGACATGCAATATGACGATTTAAGAAGCATTAGTACTCTATTGCTTCGATACGTAGACATCTGCAAACGCTACTTCCTAGTAAGGAAGTGTCGCATTTACATTCTTTTGAAAGGAACGCGAGGTATACATGACACTTCGCAATGAATATTACATCTTATCATAAAACATAGAAATGAGATGCGCTATAGCGATTTATGAAGCATTAGATGTCTATTGCTTCGATACGAAGACATCTGCAAACGCTATTTCCACGCAAGGAAGTGTCGCATTTACATTCATTTGAAGTGTATGCGAGGCATACATGAAAGTTCGCAATGAATATTATATCTTATCATGAAACATAGAAATGAGTTGCGATTTCGCGTTTGAAGAAGCGTTAGATCTCTATTGCCATGATACATAGTCACCTGCAAACGCTATTTCCTATGAAGGAAGTGTCGCTATTACATTCATTTGATGTGTATGCGAGGTATAAGTGACATTTCCCAATGAATATTATATCTTATCATGAAACATAGGAATGAGATGCGATATCGCGATTTAAGAAGCATTAGAATACTATTGCTACGATACGTAGACATCTTCAAACGTTATTTCCTAGCAAGGAAATGTCGCATTTACATTCTTCCGATGTGAATACGCGGTATTCATAACACTGCACAATGAATATTATATCGTATCATGAAACATGGAAATGACATGCGATATCGCGTTTTAAAAAGCGTTAGATCTCTATTGCTACGAAACGTAGACACCTGCAAACGCTATTTCCTAGCAAGGAAATGTCGCATTTACATTCCTCCGATGTGATTACGAGGTATACATAACACTCCACAATGTATATTATATATTATCATGAAACATAGTAATGAGTAGCGGTATCGCGTTTTGACAAGCATTAGAACTCTAATGCTACGATACGTAGACATCTGCAAACGCTATTTCCTGGCAAGGAAGTGTCGCGTTTACATTCTTTTGAAGTGAATACGAGGTATACATAAAACTCAACAGTGAATATTATATCTTACCATGAAACATAGAAATGAGATGCAATATGGCGATTTAAGAAACACTAGATCCCTGTTGCTTCGAAACGTAGACATCTTTTAACGCTACTTCCTAGGAAGGAAGTGTCCCATTTACATTCTCTTGAAAGGAATACGAGGTATACATGACACTTGGCAATGAATATTATATCTTATCATGAAACGTAGATATGAGATGCGATATGACGATTTAAGAAGCATTAGTACACTATTGCTTCGATACGTAGACATCTGCAAACGCTACTTCCTAGCAAGGAAGTGTCGCATTTACATTCATTTGAAGTACAGACGAGATATACATAACACTGCACAATGGATATTATATCTTATCATGAAACATAGAAATGAGATGCGATATGGCGACTTAAGAAGCATTAGAAATCTATTGGTTCGATACGTAGACATCTGCAAACGCTACTTCCTAGCAAGGAAGTGTCGCATTTGCATCCATTTGAAGTGAATACGAGGTATGCAAGACACTTCGCAATGAATAATATATCTTATCACGAAACATAGAAATGAGATGCGATATCGCGATGTAAGAAGAATAAGAAGTCTATTGCTTCGATACGTAGACATCTGCTACAGCTATTTCCTAGCAAGGAAGTGTCACATTTACATTCTTTCCAAGTGAATACGAGGTATTGATGACACTTCGCAATGATTATTATATCTTATCATGAAACATAGAAATTAGGAGCGATATCGCGATTTAAGAAGCATAAGAACTCAATTGCTTCGATACGCATACATCTGCAAACGCTACTACCTAGCAAGGAAGTGTCGCATTTACATTCTTTCGAAGTGAATACGAGGTATACATGGCACTTCGGATTGAATATTGTATCTTATTATGAAACATAGAAATGAGATCCGATACCGCATTTTAAGAAGCATTACAACTCTATTGCTACGATACGTAGACATCTGCAAACGCTATTTCCTAGCAAGGAAGTGTCCTATTTACATTCCTTCGAAGTGAATATGAGGTATACATAACAATCCACAATGAATAATATATCTTATCATGACACATAGAAAAGAGATGCGATATCCCGTTATAAGAAGCATAAGAACTCTATTGCTACGATACGTAGACAACTGCAAACGATATTTCTTAGCAAGGAAGTGTCGCATTTACATTCTATTGAAGTCAATTCGAGGTATACATGACACTTCGGAATGAATATTATAACTTATCGCGAAACATAGAAATGAGATGCGATATCGCGTTTTAAGAAGCATTAGAACACTATGGCCTCGATGCGGAGACATCTGCAAACGCTATTTCCTAGCATTGAAGTGTCGCACTTGCATTCTTTTGAAGTGAATACGAGGTGACACTTCGCAATGAATATTATATCTTATCATGAAACATAGAAGTGAGATGGGATATCGCGTTTTAAGAAGCATTAGAACTCTATTGCCGCGACGCGTGGACATCTGCAGACGCTATTTCCTAGCATGGAAACGTCGCATTTGCATTCTTTTGAAGTGAATACGAGGTATACATGACACTTCGCAATGAATATTATATCTTATCACGAAACATATAAATGAGATGCGATATCGCGAAATAAGCAGCATTAGAACTCTATTGCTACGATACGTATCGTAGACATCTGCAAACGCTATTTCCCAGCAAGGAATAGTCGCATTTACATTCTTTTGAAGTGAATACGAGGTATACATGACTCTTCACAATGAATATTATATCTTATCATGAAACATACAAGTGAGATGCGATATCGCGTATTAAGAAGCATTAGAACCATACTGCCTCGATGCGGAGATATCTGCAAACGCTATTTCCTAGCATGGAATTGTCGCATTTACATTCTTTTGAAGTGAATTCGAGGTATACATGACACTTCGGATTGAATATTATAACTTATCACGAGACATAGAAATGAGATGCGATATCGCGATATAAGAAGCATTAGAACTCTATTGCTACGATACGTAGCCATCTGCAAACGCTATTTCCTAGCAAGGAATAGTCGCATTTACATTCTTTTGAAGTGAATACGAGGTATACATGACACTTCGCAATGAAAATTATATCCTATCATGAAGCATAGAAATGAGATGCGATATCGCGTTTTGAGAAGCATTAGAACCCCATAGCTACGATACGTAGACATCTGCAAACGCAATTTCCTAGCAAGCAATAGTCGCATTTACATTCTTTTGAAGTGAATTCGAGGTTTACATGACAATTCGCAATGAATATTATATCTTATCATGAAACATAGAAATGAGATGCGATATCGCGTTTTTAGAAGCATTAGAACTCTATGGCCTCGATGCGGAGACATTTGCAAATGCTATTTCCTAGCATGGAAGTGTCGCACTTACATTCTTTTGAAGTGAATACGAGGTATACATGACGCTTCGCAATGAATATTATATCTTATCTCGAATCATATAAATGAGATGCGATATCGCGATTTAAGTAGCATTAGAACACTATTGCTACGGTACGTAGGCACCTGCAAACGCTATTTTCTAGCAAGGAAATGTCGCATTTACATTCTTTTGAACTGAAAACGAGGTATACATGACACTTCGCAATGAATATTATATCTTATCATGAAACATAGAAATTAGGAGCGATATCGCTATTTAAGAAGCATTAGAATCCTATTGCTTCGATACGTGGACATCTGCATACGCTACTTCCTGGCAGGGAATTGTCGCATTTACATTCTTTTGATGTGAATACGAGGTATACATGACACTTCGCAATGAATACTATATCTTATCATGAAACACAGAAAGAGATGCGATATCGCGATATAAGAAGCATTAGAACTCTATTGCTTCGATACCTAGACATCTGCAAACGCTACTTCCTTGCAAGGAAGTGTCGCATTTACATTGTTTGGAAGTGAATTCGAGGTATACATGACACTTCGGAATGAATATTATAACTTATCACGAAACATAGTAATGAGATGCGATATCGCGATTTAAGTAGCATTAGAATCCTATTGCTACGATACGTACACATCTGAATACGCTATTTCCTAGCAAGGATGTGTCGCATTTACATTCGTTTGGAGTGAATACGAGGTATGCATGACACTTCGCAATGAACATTATATCTTATCATGTAACATAAAAGTGAAATGCGATATCGCGTCTTAAGAAGCATTAGAACCATATTGCCTCGTTGCGGAGTTATCTGCAAACGCTAGTTCCTAGCATGGAAATGTCGCATTTACATTCTTTTGAAGTGAATACGAGGTGTACATGACACTTCGCAATGAATATTATATCTAGTCACGAAACATAGTAACGAGATGCGATATCGCGATTTAAGTAGCATTAGAACTCTATTGCTACGATACGTACACATCTGAATACGCTATTTCCTAGCAAGGAAGTGTCGCATTTACATTCTTTTGAAGTGAATAGGAGTTATACATGACACTTCGCAATGAATATTATACCTTATCATGAAACATAGAAGTGAGATGCGATATCGCGTTTTAAGAAGCATTAGAACTCTATTGCTTGGATACGTAGACATCTGCAAACGCTATTTCCTAGCAAGGAAGTGTCGCATTTACATTCTTTTGAAGTGAATACGAGGTATACATGACATTTCGCAATGGATATTATGTCTTATCAGGAAACATAGAAATAAGATGCGACTTCTCGTTTTAAGAAGCATTAGGACTCTATTGCTACGATACGTAGAAATCTGCAAACGCTATTTCCTAGCAAGGAAGTGTCGCATTTACATTCTTTTGAAGTGAATACGAGGTATACATGACATTTCGCAATGTATATTATGTCTTATCATGAAACATAGAAATAAGATGCGACATCACGTTTTAAGAAGCATTAGAACTCTATTGCTTCGACACGTAGACATTTACAAACGCTATTACCTAGCAAGGATGTGTCGCATTTACATTCTTTAGATGTGAATTCGAGAAATACATGACACTTCGCAATGAATATTATACCTTATCGTGAAACATAGATGTGAGATGGGAAATCGCGTTTCAAGCAGTATTAGAACACCATTGCTACGATATGTAGACATCTGCAAACGCTATTTCCTAGCAAGCACAGTCGCATTTACATTCTTTTGAAGTGAATACGAGGTATACATGACACTTCGCTATGAACATTATATCTTATCATGAAAAATAGAAGAGAGAAGCGATACCGCGTTTTAAGAAGCATTAGAACTCTATGGCGTCGGTGAGGAAACATCTGCAAACGCTATTTCCTAGCATGGAAGTGTCGCACTTACATTCTTTTGAAGTGAATACGAGGTATACATGACACTTCGCAATGATCATTATATCCTATCATGTAACATAGAAATGAGATGCGATATCGCGATTTAAGTAGCATTAGAACTCTATTGCTACGATACGTAGGCATCTGCAAACGCTATTTCCTAGGAAGGAATAGTCGCATTTACATTCGTTTGAAGTGAATTCGAGGTATACATGACACTTCGGAATGAATACTATAACTTATCACGAAGCATAGAAATGAGATGCGATATCGCAATCTAAGAAGCATTAGAACCCTATTGCTACGATACGTAGGCATCTGCAAACGCTATTTCCTAGGAAGGAAGTGTCGCATTTACATTCGGTTGGAGTGAATATGAGGTATACATGACACTTCGCAATGAATATTATATCTTATCACCAAACATAGAAATGAAATGTGACATCTCGTTTTAAGAAGCATTAGGACTCTTTTGCTACGATACGTAGACATCTGCAAACGCTATTTCCTAGCAAGCAATAGTCGCATTTACATTCTTTTCAAGTGAACACGAGGTATACATGACAATTCGCAATGAATATTTCATCTTATCATGAAACATAGAAGAGAGATGCGATATCGCGTTTTAAGAAGCATTAGAACTCTATGACCTCGGTGCGGAGACATCTGCAAACGCTATTTCATAGCAAGCAATTGTCGCATTTACATTCTTTTGATGAGAATACGAGGTATACATTACACTTCGCAATGAATATTATATCTTATCATGAAACATAGAAGAGGGATGCTACATCGCGTTGTAAGAAGCATTAGAACTCTATGGCCTCGATGCGGAGACATCTGCAAACGCTATTTCCTAGCATGGAAGTGTCGCACTTACATTCTTTTGAAGTGAATACGAGGTATACATGACACTTCGCAATGAATACTATATCTTATCACGAAACATATAAATGAGATGCTATATCGCGATTTAAGTAGCATTAGAACTCTATTGCTACGATACGTGGACATCTGCAAACGCTATTACCTAGCAAGCAATAGTCGCATTTACCTTTTTTTTGAATTGAATACGAGGTGTACATGACACTTCGCAATGAATATTATATCTTATCACGAAACATAGAAATGAGATGCGATATCGCGATTTAAGTAGCATTAGGAACCATTTGCTACGATACTTAGACATCTGCAAACGCTATTTCTTAGCAAGGAATAGTCGCACTTACATTCTTTTGAAGTGAATTCGAGGTTTACATGACACTTCGGAATGAATATTATGACTTATCACGAAACATAGAAATGAGATGCGATATCGCGATCTAAGAAGCATTAGAACTCTATTGCTACGATACGTAGACATCTGCAAACGCTATTTCCTAGGAAGGAAGTGTCGCATTTTCATTCGGTTGGAGTGAATATGAGGTATACATGACACTTCGCAATGAATATTATATCTTATCAGGAAACATATAAATGAGATGCGATACCGCGATTTAAGTAGCATTAGAAATCCATTGCTACGATACGTATATATCTTCAAACACTACATCCTAGCAAGCAATAGTCGCATTTACATTCTTTTGAAGTGAATACGAGGTATACATGACACTGCGCAATGAATATTATATCTTATCACGAAACATATAGATGAGATGCGATATCGCGTTTTGAGAAGCATTAGAACTCTATTGCTACGATACGTAGACATTATATCTTATCATGAAGCATAGAATTGAGATGCGATATCGCGTTTTGAGAAGCATTAGAACTCTATTGCTACGATACGTAGACATTTGCAAACGCTATTTCCTAGCAAGGAAGATTCGCATTTACATGCTTTTGAAGCGAATACGAGGTATACATGACACTTCGCAATGAATATTATATCTTATCACGAAACATAGAAATGATATGCGATATCCCGTTTATAGAAGCATTAGAACTCTACTGCTTCGATACGTAGACATCTGGGAACGCTATTTCCTAGCAAGGAAGTGTCGCATTTACATTCTTTTGAAGTGAATGCGAGGTATACATGACACTTCGCAATAAATATTATATTTTATCATGAAACATGGAAGTGAGATGCGATATCGCGTTTTGAGATGAATTAGAACTCTATTGCTACGATACGTAGACATCTGCAAACGCTATTACCTAGCATGGAAGTGTCGCATTTACATTATTTTGAAGTGAATACGAGATATACATGACACTTCGCAATAAGTATTATATCTTATCATGAAACATAGGAATGAAATGCGACATCCCGTTTTAAGAAGCATTAGAACTCTATCACTACGATTCGTAGACATCTGCAAACGCTATATCCTAGCATGGAAGTTTCGCATTTACATTCTTTTGAAGTGAATACGTGGTATACATGACACTTCGCAATGAATATTATATCTGATCATGATACATAGAAGTGAGATGCGATATCGCGATTTAAGAAGCGCTAGAAATCTATTGCTACGATACATAGACATCTGCAAACGCTATTTCCTAGCAAGCAATAGTCGCATTTACATTCTTTTGAAGTGAATATGAGGTGTACATGACACTTCGCAATGAATATTATATCTTATCACGAAACATAGAAATGAAATGCGATATCGCGATTTAAGTAGCATTAGAACTCTATTGCTACGATACGTAGGCATCTGCAAACGCTATTTCCTAGGGAGGAAGTGTCGCATTTTCATTCGGTTGGAGTGAATATGAGGTATACATGACACTTCGCAATGAATATTATATCTTATCAGGAAACATATAAATGAGATGCGATACCGCGATTTAAGTAGCATTAGAAATCCATTGCTACGATACGTATATATCTTCAAACACTACATCCTAGCAAGCAATAGTCGCATTTACATTCTTTTGAAGTGAATACGAGGTATACATGACACTGCGCAATGAATATTATATCTTATCACGAAACATATAGATGAGATGCGATATCGCGTTTTGAGAAGCATTAGAACTCTATTGCTACGATACGTAGACATTATATCTTATCATGAAGCATAGAATTGAGATGCGATATCGCGTTTTGAGAAGCATTAGAACTCTATTGCTACGATACGTAGACATTTGCAAACGCTATTTCCTAGCAAGGAAGATTCGCATTTACATGCTTTTGAAGCGAATACGAGGTATACATGACACTTCGCAATGAATATTATATCTTATCACGAAACATAGAAATGATATGCGATATCCCGTTTATAGAAGCATTAGAACTCTACTGCTTCGATACGTAGACATCTGGGAACGCTATTTCCTAGCAAGGAAGTGTCGCATTTACATTCTTTTGAAGTGAATGCGAGGTATACATGACACTTCGCAATAAATATTATATTTTATCATGAAACATAGAAGTGAGATGCGATATCGCGTTTTGAGATGAATTAGAACTCTATTGCTACGATACGTAGACATCTGCAAACGCTATTACCTAGCATGGAAGTGTCGCATTTACATTATTTTGAAGTGAATACGAGATATACATGACACTTCGCAATAAGTATTATATCTTATCATGAAACATAGGAATGAAATGCGACATCCCGTTTTAAGAAGCATTAGAACTCTATTGCTACGATACGTAGAAATCTGCAAACGCTATTTCCTAGCAAGGAAGTGTCGCATTTACATTCTTTTGAAGTGAATACGAGGTATACATGACATTTCGCAATGTATATTATGTCTTATCATGAAACATAGAAATAAGATGCGACATCACGTTTTAAGAAGCATTAGAACTCTATTGCTTCGACACGTAGACATTTACAAACGCTATTACCTAGCAAGGATGTGTCGCATTTACATTCTTTAGATGTGAATTCGAGAAATACATGACACTTCGCAATGAATATTATACCTTATCGTGAAACATAGATGTGAGATGGGAAATCGCGTTTCAAGCAGTATTAGAACACCATTGCTACGATATGTAGACATCTGCAAACGCTATTTCCTAGCAAGCACAGTCGCATTTACATTCTTTTGAAGTGAATACGAGGTATACATGACACTTCGCTATGAACATTATATCTTATCATGAAAAATAGAAGAGAGAAGCGATACCGCGTTTTAAGAAGCATTAGAACTCTATGGCGTCGGTGAGGAAACATCTGCAAACGCTATTTCCTAGCATGGAAGTGTCGCACTTACATTCTTTTGAAGTGAATACGAGGTATACATGACACTTCGCAATGATCATTATATCCTATCATGTAACATAGAAATGAGATGCGATATCGCGATTTAAGTAGCATTAGAACTCTATTGCTACGATACGTAGGCATCTGCAAACGCTATTTCCTAGGAAGGAATAGTCGCATTTACATTCGTTTGACGTGAATTCGAGGTATACATGACACTTCGGAATGAATACTATAACTTATCACGAAGCATAGAAATGAGATGCGATATCGCAATCTAAGAAGCATTAGAACCCTATTGCTACGATACGTAGGCATCTGCAAACGCTATTTCCTAGGAAGGAAGTGTCGCATTTACATTCGGTTGGAGTGAATATGAGGTATACATGACACTTCGCAATGAATATTATATCTTATCATCAAACATAGAAATGAAATGTGACATCTCGTTTTAAGAAGCATTAGGACTCTTTTGCTACGATACGTAGACATCTGCAAACGCTATTTCCTAGCAAGCAATAGTCGCATTTACATTCTTTTCAAGTGAACACGAGGTATACATGACAATTCGCAATGAATATTTCATCTTATCATGAAACATAGAAGAGAGATGCGATATCGCGTTTTAAGAAGCATTAGAACTCTATGACCTCGGTGCGGAGACATCTGCAAACGCTATTTCATAGCAAGCAATTGTCGCATTTACATTCTTTTGATGAGAATACGAGGTATACATTACACTTCGCAATGAATATTATATCTTATCATGAAACATAGAAGAGGGATGCTACATCGCGTTGTAAGAAGCATTAGAACTCTATGGCCTCGATGCGGAGACATCTGCAAACGCTATTTCCTAGCATGGAAGTGTCGCACTTACATTCTTTTGAAGTGAATACGAGGTATACATGACACTTCGCAATGAATACTATATCTTATCACGAAACATATAAATGAGATGCTATATCGCGATTTAAGTAGCATTAGAACTCTATTGCTACGATACGTGGACATCTGCAAACGCTATTACCTAGCAAGCAATAGTCGCATTTACCTTTTTTTTGAATTGAATACGAGGTGTACATGACACTTCGCAATGAATATTATATCTTATCACGAAACATAGAAATGAGATGCGATATCGCGATTTAAGTAGCATTAGGAACCATTTGCTACGATACTTAGACATCTGCAAACGCTATTTCTTAGCAAGGAATAGTCGCACTTACATTCTTTTGAAGTGAATTCGAGGTTTACATGACACTTCGGAATGAATATTATGACTTATCACGAAACATAGAAATGAGATGCGATATCGCGATCTAAGAAGCATTAGAACTCTATTGCTACGATACGTAGACATCTGCAAACGCTATTTCCTAGGAAGGAAGTGTCGCATTTTCATTCGGTTGGAGTGAATATGAGGTATACATGACACTTCGCAATGAATATTATATCTTATCAGGAAACATATAAATGAGATGCGATACCGCGATTTAAGAGTCATTAGAAATCCATTGCTACGATACGTATATATCTTCAAACACTACATCCTAGCAAGCAATAGTCGCATTTACATTCTTTTGAAGTGAATACGAGGTATACATGACACTGCGCAATGAATATTATATCTTATCACGAAACATATAGATGAGCTGCGATATCGCGTTTTGAGAAGCATTAGAACTCTATTGCTACGATACGTAGACATTATATCTTATCATGAAGCATAGAATTGAGATGCGATATCGCGTTTTGAGAAGCATTAGAACTCTATTGCTACGATACGTAGACATTTGCAAACGCTATTTCCTAGCAAGGAAGATTCGCATTTACATGCTTTTGAAGCGAATACGAGGTATACATGACACTTCGCAATGAATATTATATCTTATCACGAAACATAGAAATGATATGCGATATCCCGTTTATAGAAGCATTAGAACTCTACTGCTTCGATACGTAGACATCTGGGAACGCTATTTCCTAGCAAGGAAGTGTCGCATTTACATTCTTTTGAAGTGAATGCGAGGTATACATGACACTTCGCAATAAATATTATATTTTATCATGAAACATAGAAGTGAGATGCGATATCGCGTTTTGAGATGAATTAGAACTCTATTGCTACGATACGTAGACATCTGCAAACGCTATTACCTAGCATGGAAGTGTCGCATTTACATTATTTTGAAGTGAATACGAGATATACATGACACTTCGCAATAAGTATTATATCTTATCATGAAACATAGGAATGAAATGCGACATCCCGTTTTAAGAAGCATTAGAACTCTATCACTACGATTCGTAGACATCTGCAAACGCTATATCCTAGCATGGAAGTTTCGCATTTACATTCTTTTGAAGTGAATACGTGGTATACATGACACTTCGCAATGAATATTATATCTGATCATGATACATAGAAGTGAGATGCGATATCGCGATTTAAGAAGCGCTAGAAATCTATTGCTACGATACATAGACATCTGCAAACGCTATTTCCTAGCAAGCAATAGTCGCATTTACATTCTTTTGAAGTGAATATGAGGTGTACATGACACTTCGCAATGAATATTATATCTTATCACGAAACATAGAAATGAAATGCGATATCGCGATTTAAGTAGCATTAGAACTCTATTGCTACGATACGTAGGCATCTGCAAACGCTATTTCCTAGGGAGGAAGTGTCGCATTTTCATTCGGTTGGAGTGAATATGAGGTATACATGACACTTCGCAATGAATATTATATCTTATCAGGAAACATAGAAGTGAGATGCGATATCGCGATTTAAGAAGCGCTAGAACTCTATTGCTACGATGCGTAGACAACTGCAAATGTTATTTCCTAGCAAGGAAGTATCGCATTTACATCCTTTTGAAGTGAGTACGAGGTATACATGAGACACTTCGCAATGAATATTATATCTGATCATGAAACATAGAAGTGAGATGCGATATCGCGTTTTAAGAAGCATTAGAACCCTATTGCTTCGATACGTAGACATCTGCAAGCAATATTTCCTAGCTACGAAGTGTCGCATTTACATTCTTTTGAAGTGAATACGAGGTATACATAACAATCCAAAATGAATATTATACCTTATCACGAAACATAGAAATGAGATTCGATGTCGTGATTTAAGAAGCACTAGAACTCTATTGCTACGATACGTAGACATCTGCAAACAATATTTCCTAGCAAGGAAGTGTCGCACTTACATCCTTTTGAATTGAATACGGGGTATACATAACACTCCACAGTGAATATTATATCTTATTACGAAACATAGAAATGAAATGCGACATCTCGTTTTAGGAAGCATCAGAACTCTATTGCTTCGATACGTAGACATCTGGAAACGTAATTTCCTAGAAAGGAAGTGTCGCATTTACATTCTCTTGAGAGGAATACGATGAATACATGACACTTCGCAATGAATATTATATCTTATGATGAAACATAGAAATGAGATGCGATATGGCGTTTCAAGAAGCTTTAGAGCTCTATTTCTTCGATACGTAGATATCTGCAAGCCTTATTTCCTAGCAAGGAAGTGTCGCATTTACATTCTTTTGAGGTGAATACGAGGTATCACGTCCGGTGAAACTATTTTCCGTTGCTCCGGAGGCTTTACGACACGAGCCTATTTTTCGGTAATTCGGTCCGCGGGAACGCGTTAAGACCGGGTCCAACAATTTCGGCTGACGCGACACTGGCGTAAACACACGCGATAATTAGGGAATGACCCTACCTTTCGATGATTTCTCTCTCGATTTGTACGTAGAAACGGCGTGGAGGATCTTTCGCCGGGATCGTAGCGGATTTCGTTCTGTTGGCTGCTACGGAAATCTCGATCAGTCGTCAGCGAAGAGGAGGACGGCGGTCGGAATTCAGTGATGATGCTGAATGTTGCAGAATCGGCGTGATGCGACGTGGTGTCTGGATCGGAAGCGTCGACGGTCGCTTCGGAAAGCGGCGTCTGGGCTGGTGCGAAGGCAGGTCGCTGGTATACGAGGACTCTCGGAACGCCCTCCAAATATTCACGCACATGTGATCGTATAAAATTCTTCCTACTCGCACGTCGCGTTCTTCGCAAACCGGAAGCACGATTCTTTCACCAGGTTTTTATGTAGTTTCGACTAAGATCTGAAGGATAAGCGGCGGTCTCAACCTCACATAGCCGATTTCTATACTCCTTCAATTTGATGAAGATCAATCCCAGTTGTATGGAAGAACCCGTGGAAGAATTCGTAGTTAAATGTAATGTTAAAAGTAGAACTAGTATTATAAACACTTGATAAAATTAATGGATGTGGAAATAGTAGACTTGCTAAAAGAACTTGTACTTGGATATAGTAACAGTAAAAATAAAATATATTCTAGGTTTAAAGTATACAAGAACTGGAATTATTCTAAGTCTAAGACTAAGTTAAAATGGAAATAGAAATACGATGCCCTGAACCCCACATTGAGGTGGCTAACGATCTAGAACTAGAGGTTTCGACTCCTCGGTAGGAGATCTCGAGTCAGAGTGTGTGCTGTGGAGACGCGTCTCTGACCTCCTCGTTTCGCGGGGCGCTACGGTCGCGGACGCTCGAGGCGGAGAGCGCGCGGTCCAGCGAGTGGGGACCCGCGGCGCGTGGTGGGGCTAGCGGCGCATGCCGCTGGCCGGACGCATCTTACTTAGTGTAACTTAGATCTAGGAATTCTTATATATGCGTCATGATATGGTATGTATGTCCTAGCTTAGAAGTAATATATAGGTTCTAGCAGATCCTGTTCCCGGAATTGGAAAAGACCCCATTCAGGTGATGGGCTGCGGCTACGTCTTCCTGCAGGACGGAATCCTCGGTGCGAGGGAGATAGGGCTGCCCGTCCTTGGTGCGGACGGTACGTGCCGACACTGGTGCCCGGTACGAGCGAAACAGGTATACTCGGCGGTGCGAGTGAGGCAGCGGAACTCGGTGTGAGTGAGCGCGTGCAGGTATGCGCGCGCGAACACTTCCAGTTGCTGGTTCTGCAGGCGAGTTTGGCTGGTTGCATGCGTCCTGGGGTTGATGTTGGGGGGTGCGAGGAGGTTGATGGGTGGCAGGCGGAACGCCTGACGTCACAAAATGCCACACTTCCTTTCAAGGAAATTACGTCCCCAGATATCTGTATAGAAGCTATAGAGTTCTAATTCTCCTAAAAACGCGATATCGCACCTCATCTCTATGTCTCATGATAATATATAATATTCATTGCGAGGTGTTATGTATTCCTCGTCTACACTTCAAATGAATGTAAATGCGACACTTCCTTTCTAGGGAATAGCGTCCCCAGATATCTACGTATCGTAGCAATAGAGTTCTAATGCTTCTTATAACGCGATATCGCATCTCATTTCTATATTTCATGAAAAGATATAACATTCATTGCGAATTGTCGTGTATACCACGTATTCACATCAAAAGAATGTAAATGCGACACTTCCTTGCTAGGATATAGCGTTTGCAGATGTCTACGTGTCGAAGCAATAGAGTTATAATACTTCTTAGAACGGGATATCGCATCTCGCTTCAATGTTTCATGATAAGATATAATATTCATTGTGCAGTGTTACGTATACATCACGTACACTTCAAATGTATGTAAATGCGACACTTTCGTGCTAGGAAGTAGAGATTGCATATATCTAGGTATCGAAGCAATGAAGTTCTGACGCATCTTAAAACGAGATATCGCAACTCATTTCTATGTTTCATGATGAGATATAATATTCATTGCGGAGTGTCATGTATACCTCGTATTCACTTCGAAAGAATGTAAATGCGACACATCGTTGCTAGGAAATATCGTCTGCAGAGGTCTACGTATCGTAGCAATAGGGTTCTAGTGCTTCTTAAATCAAGATATCGCATCTCATTTCTATGTTTCATGATAAGATATAATATTAATTGCGAAGTGTTATTTATTCTTCGTCTACGCTTCAAATGATTGTAAATGTGACACATCCCTTCTACGAAAAGGCGTTTGCAGATGCCTCCGTATCGAAGCAATAGAAATCTAATGTTTCTTAAAACGCGATATCGCATCTCATTTCTATGTTTCATGATAAGATATAATATTCATTGCGAAGTGTCATGTATACCTCGTATTCACTTCAAAAGAATGTAAGTGCGACACTTCCATGCTCGGAAATAGCGTTTGCAGGTGTCTCCGCATCGAGGCCGTAGAGTTATAATCCTTTTTAAAACGCGATATTGCATCTCTCTTCCGTGTTTCATGATAAGATATAATATTCATTGCGAAGTGTCATTTATAACTCGTATTCAATTCAAAAGAAAGTAAATGCGACTACTGCTTGCTAGGAAATAGGGTTTGCAGATGTCTACGTATCGTAGAAATAGAGTTCTAATTGTACTTAAATCGCGATATCGCATCTCATTTATATGTTTCGGGATAAGATATAATATTCATTGCGAAGTGTCATGTATACCTCGTATTCACTTCAAAAGAATGTAAATGCGACTATTGCTTGCTACGAAATAGCGTTTGCAGATGTCTACGTATCGTAGCAATAGAGTTCTAATGCTACTTAAATCGCGATATCGCAACTCATATATATGTTTCGTAATAAGATATAATATTCATTGCGAAGTTTCATGTATACCACGTATTCACTTCAATAGAATGTAAGTGCGACACTTCCATGCTAGGAAATAGCGTTTGCAGATGTCTACGTATCGTATCAATAGTGTTCCAATGCTTCTCAAAGCGCGATATCGCATCTCATTTCTGTGTTTCATGATAAGATATAATATTCATTGCGAAGTGTTACGTATTCCTCGTCTGTACTTCAAATGAATGTAAATGCGACACTTCCTTGCTAGGAAATAGCGTTTTGAGACATCTACGTATCGAAGCAATAGAGTTATAATGCTTCTTAAATCGAGATACCGCATCTCATTTCTATGTTTCATGATAAGATATAATATTCATTTTGGAGTGTGAAGTATACCTCGTATTCACTTCAAAACATTGTAAAAGCGACACTTCCATGCTAGGAAATAGCGTTTGCAGATGCCTACGTATCGTAGCAATAGAGTTCCAATGCTTCTTATAACGAGATGTAGCATCTCATTTCTATGTTTCATGATAAGATATAATATACATTACAAAGTGTCATGTATACCTCGTATTCAATTCGGAAGAATGTAAATGCGACACTTCCATGCTAGGAAATAGCTTTTCAAATGTCTACGTATCGTAGCAATAGAGTTCTATTGCTTTTTAAAACGCGATATCGCAACTCACTTCTATGTTTCGTGATAAGATATAATATTCATTGCGAAGTGTCATGTATACCTCGTCTTCTCTCCAAACGAATGTAAATGCGACACTTCCTTGCTAGGAAATAGCGTATTCAGATGTCTACCTATCGTAGCAAAAGGGTTCTAATGCTACTTAAATCGCGATAACACATCTCATTTCTATGTTTCGTGATAAGATATAATAATCACTGCGAAGTGTCATGTATACCTCGTATTCATTTCAAAAGAATGTAAATGCGACTATTGCTTGCTAGGAAATAGCGTTTGCAGATATCTACGTATCGTAGCAATAGTGTTCTAATGCTACTTAAATCGCGATATCGCATCTCACTTCTCTGTTTCATGATAACCCATAACATTCATTGCGAAGTGTTATGTATTCCTCGTCTGCACTTCAGATGAATGTAAATGCCACACTTCCTTTCTAGGAAATACCGTTGACAGATGTCTACGTATCGAAGAATTAGTGTTCAAATGCTTCTTAAAACGGATTTGATATAAATGCGACATTTCATTTCTAGGAAACTACGTTTCCAGATGTCAAAATATCGAAGCAATAGAGTTCTGATGCTTCTTAAAACGCGATATCGGATCTCATTTCTATGCCTCATGTTAAGATATAATATTCATTGCAATGTGTTATGTATTCCTCGTCTACACTTCAAATGAATGCAAATGCGACACTTCCTCTCTAGGAAATAGCGTTCTCAGATCTCTACGTATCGAAGCAATGGAGTTCTAATGCTTCGTAAATCGCGGCATCGCATCTCATTTCTATGTTCCATGATAACATATAATATTCATTGTGCAATGTTATATATACCCCGCAATCACTTCAAAAGAATGTAAATGCGGCACTTCCTTGCTAGGAATTAGCGTCTGCAGGTGTCTACGTATCGTAGCCATTGAGTTCTAATGCTTCTCAAAACGAGATATCGCAACTCACTTCTATGTTTCATGATAAGATATAATATTCATTGCGAAGTGTCATGTATACCTCGTATTCACTTCAAAGGAATGTAAGTGCGACACTTCCATGCTAGGAAATAGCATTTGCAGATGTCTCCGCATCGAGGCCATAAGGTTCTAATGCTTCTTAAAACGCGATATCGCATCTCTCTTCTATGTTTCATGATAAGATATAATATTCATTGCGAAGTGTCATGTATACCTCGTACTCACTTCCAAAGAATGTAAATGCGACTACTGCTTCCTAGGAAATAGGGTTTGCAGATTTCTACGAATCGTAGAAATAGAGTTCTAATGCTACTTAAATCGCGATATCGCATCTCATTTCTATGTTTCGTGATAAGATATAATATTCATTGCGAAGTGTCATGTATACCTCGTATTCACATCAAAAGAATGTAAATGCGACTATTCCGTGCTAGGGCATAACGTTTGCAGATGCGTACGTATCGTAGCAATAGAGTTCTAATGCTTCTTAGATCGCGATATCGCATCTCATTTCTATGTTTCGTGATAAGTTATAATATTCATTCCGAAGTGTCATGTAAACCTCGAATTCACTTCAAAAGAATGTAAATGCGGCTATTGGTTGCTAGGAAATAGCGATTGCAGATGTCTACGTATCGTAGGAATAGAGTTCTAATGCTTCTCAAAACGCGATATCGCATCTCATTTCTATGTTTCCTGATAAGATATAATATTCATTGCGAAGTGTCATGTACACCTCGTATTCACTTCAAAAGAATGTAAATGCGACACTTCCTTGCTAGGCAATAGCGTATTCAGATGTCTACGTTTCGTAGCAATAGAGTTCTAATGCTACTTAAATCGTGATATCGCAACTCATTTCTACGTTTCGTGATAAGATATAATATTCATTGCGAAGTGTCATGTATACCCCGTATTCACATCAAAAGAATGTAAGTGGGACACTTCCATGCTAGGAAATAGCGTATTCAGATGTCCACGTATCGTAGCAATAGAGTTCTAATGCTACTTAAATCGCGATATCGCAACGCATTTCTACGTTTCGTGATAAGATATAATATTCATTGCGAAGTGTCATGTACACCTCGTATTCACTTCAAAAGGATGTAAATGCCACACTCCCATTCTAGGAAATAGCGTCTGCAGATGTCCACGCGTCGAGGCAATAGAGTTCTAATGCTTCTTGAAACGCGATATCGCATCTCACTTCTATGTTTCATGATAAGATATAATATTCATTGCGAAGTGTCATGTATACCTCGTATTCACATCAAAAGAATGTAAATGCGACTATCCCTTGCTAGAGCATAGCGTTTGCAGATGCCTACGTATCGTAGCAATAGAGTTCTAATGCTTCTTAGATCGCGATATCGCATCTCATTTCTATGTTTCGTGATAAGTTATAATATTCATTCCGAAGTGTCATGTAAACCTCGAATTCACTTCAAAAGAATGTAAATGCGACTATTGGTTGCTAGGAAATAGCGATTGCAGATGTCTACGTATCGTAGCAATAGAGTTCTAATGCTACTTAAATCTCGATATCGCATCTCACTTATATGTTTCGTGATAAGATATAATATTCATCGCGAAGTGTCAGGTATACCTCGTATTCACTTCAAAAGAATGTAAATGCGACACTTCCATGCTAGGAAATAGCGTCTGCAGATGTCTGCGCGTCGAGGCAGTAGAGTTCTAATGCTTCTTAAAACGCGATATCGAATCTCAATTCTATGTTTCATTATAAGATATAATATTCATTGCGAAGTGTCATGTATACCTCGTATTCACATCAAAAGAATGTAAATGCGACTATTCCTTGCTAGGGCATAGCGTTTACAGATGCCTACGTATCGTAGCAATAGAGTTCTAATGCTTCTTAGATCGCGATATCGCATCTCATTTCTATGTTTCGTGATAAGTTATGATATTCATTACGAAGTGTCATGTAAACCTCGAATTCACTTCAAAAGAATGTAAATGCGACTATTGGTTGCTAGGAAATAGCGATTGCAGATGTCTACGTATCGTAGCAAAAGAGTTCTAATGCTTCTCAAAACGCGTTATAGCATCTCATTTCTATGTTTCCTGATAAGATATAATATTCATTGCGAAGTGTCATGTATACCTCGTATTCACATCAAAAGAATGTAAATGCGACTATTCCTTGCTAGGGCATAGCGTTTGCAGATGCCTACGTATCGTAGCAATAGAGTTCTAATGGTTCTTAGATCGCGATATCGCATCTCATTTCTATGTTTCGTGATAAGTTATAATATTCAATCCGAAGTGTCATGTAAACCTCGAATTCACATCAAAAGAATGTAAATGCGACTATTGGTTGCTAGGAAATAGCGATTGCAGATGTCTACGTTTCGTAGCAATAGAGTTCTAATGCTACTTAAATCGCGATATCGCAACTCATTTCTACGTTTCGTGATAAGATATAATATTCATTGCGAAGTGTCATGTATACCCTTATTCACATCAAAAGAATGTAAGTGCGACACTTCCATGCTAGGAAATAGCGTATTCAGATGTCCACGGATCGTAGCAATAGAGTTCTAATGCTACTTAAATCGCGATATCGCAACGCATTTCTACGTTTCGTGATAAGATATAATATTCATTGCGAAGTGTCATGTACACCTCGTATTCACTTCAAAAGAATGTAAATACGACCCTTCCATGCTAGGAAATAGCGTTTGCAGATGTCTACGTATCGTAGCAATAGAGGTCTAATGCTTCTTAAAACGAGAAGTCGTATTTCATTTCGATGTTTCGTATAAAGATATAATATTCATTGTGGAATGTTATGTATATCTCGCATTCACTTCAGAAGAATGTAAAAGCGGCACTTCCTTGCTAGGAAGTAGCGCTTGCAGATGTCTACGTATCGAAGCAATAGTGTTCTAATGCTTCTCAAAACGCGATATCGCAACTCATACCTATGTTTCATGATAAGATATAATACTCAGTCCGATGTGTCATGTATATCTCGTATTCACTTCAAAAGAATGTAAATGCCAAACTTCCATGCTAGGAAATAGCGTTTGCAGATGTCTACGTATCGTAGCAATGGAGTTCTAATGCTTCTTAAAACGCGATATCGCAACTCACTTCTATGTTTCATGATATGATATAATATTCATTGTGAAGTGTCATGTATACCTCGTATTCACTTCAAATGAATGTAAATGCGACACTTCCATGCTAGGAAATAGCGTTTGCAGATGCCTACGTATCGTAGCAATGGTGTTCTAATGCTTCTTAAAACGCAAAATCGCATCTCACCTCTATGTTTCATGATAAGATATAATATTCATTGCGAAGTGTCATGTATACCTCGTATTCACCTCAAAGGAATGTAAATGCGACACTTCCACGCTAGGAAATAGCGTATGCAGATGTCTACGTATCACAGCAATAGAGTACTTATGCTTCTGAAAACGAGATGTCGTATTTCATTTCTATGTATCGTAATAAGATATAATATTTATTGTGTAATGTTATGTATACCTCGTATTCACTTCAATGGAATGTAAGTGCGACATTTCCATGGTAGGAAATACTGTTTGCAGATGTCTACGTATATTAGCAATAGAGTTCTAATGCTTCTCAAAACGCAGTATAGCACATCATTCCTATGTTTCATGATAAGATATAATATTCATTGCGAAGTGTCATGTATACCTCGTATTCACTTCAAAAGAATGTAAATAAGACACTTCCATGCTAGGAAATAGCGTTTGCAGATGTCTACGTATCGTAGCAATAGATTTCTAATGGTTCTTAAAACGAGATGCCGCATTTCATTTCTATGTTTCGTGATAAGATATAATATTCATTGTGGAGAGTTTTGTGTACCTCGTATTCACTTCAAAAGAATGTAAATGCGACACTTCCTTGCTAGGAAATAACATTTCCAGATGTCCACGCATCGTAGCAATATAGTTCTAGCGCTTCGTAAATCGCGATATCGCATCTCACTTCTATGTTTCGTGATAACGTATAATATTCATTGTAGAGTGTTATGTATACCTCATAATCACTTCAAAAGAATGTAAATGCGACACTTCCATGCTAGGAAATAGCGTTTGCAGATGTCTACGTATCGTAGCAATAGAGTTCTAATGCTTCTTAAAACGAGATGCCGCATTTCATTTCTATGTTTCGTGATAAGATATAATATCCATTGCGAAGTGTCATGTATACCCCGTATTCACTTCAAAAGAATGTAAATGCGACACTTGCATGCTAGCAAATAGCGTTTGCAGATGTCTCCGCATCGAGACCGTAGAGTTCTAATACTTCTTAAAACGCGATATCGCATCCCTCTTCCGTGTTTCATGATAAGATATAATATTCATTGCGAAGTGTCATGTATACCTCGTATTCACTTCAAAAGAAGGTAAATGCGACTACTGCTTGCTAGGAAGTAGCGTTTGCAGACCGTCTACGTATCGTAGCAATAGAGTTCCAATGCTACTTAAATCGCGATATCGCATATCATTTGTATGTTTCGTGATAAGATATAATATTCATTCCGAAGTGTCATGTATACCTCGAATTCACTTCAAAAGAATGTAAATGCGACACTTCCATGCTAGGAAATAGCGTTTGGAGATGTCTCCGCATCGAGGCCATTGAATTCTAATGCTTCCTAAAACGCGATATCGCATCCCTCTTCTGTGTTTCATGATAAGATATAGTATTCATTGCGAAGTGCCATGTACACCTCGTATTCACTTCAAAAGAATGCAAATGCGACACTTCCATGCAGGGGAATAGCGTCTGCAGATGTCTACGCGTCGAGGCAATAGAGCTCTAATGCTTCTTAAAACGCGATATCGCATCTCACTTCTATGTTTCATGATAAGATATAATATTCATTGCGAAGTGTCATGTATACCTCGTATTCACTTCAAAAGAATGTAAGTGCCACACTTCCATGCTAGGAAATAGCGTTTGCAGATGCCTACATATCGTAGCAATATAATTCTAATGCTACTTAAATCGCGATATCGCATCTCATTTCTATATTTCGTAATAAGATATAATATTCATTGTGGAGTGTCTTGTATACTTCGTACACACATCACAAGAATGTAAATGCGACACTTCCTTGCAAGGAAATAGCGTTTGCAGATGTCTACGTATCGTAGCAATAGAGTTCTAATGCTTCTTAAAACGCGATATCGCATCTCACTTGTATGTTTCATGATAAGATATAATATTCATTGCGAAGTGTCATGTATACCTCGTATTCACTTCAAAAGAATGTAAATGCGACACTTCCATGCTAGGAAATAGCGTTTGCAGATGTCTACGTATCGTAGCAATAGAGTTCTAATGCTTCTTAAAACGAGATGCCGCATTTCATTTCTATGTTTCGTGATAATATATAATATCCATTGCGAAGTGTCATGTATACCCCGTATTCACTTCAAAAGAATGTAAATGCGACACTTGCATGCTAGGAAATAGCGTTTGCAGATGTCTCCGCATCGAGACCGTAGAGTTCTAATACTTCTTAAAACGCGATATCGCATCCCTCTTCCGTGTTCCATGATAAGATATAATATTCATTGCGATGTGTCATGTATACCTCGTATTCACTTCAAAAGAATGTAAATGCGACTACTGCTTGCTCGGAAATAGCGTTTGCAGATTTCTCCGCATCGAGACCGTAGAGTTCTAATGCTTCTTAAAACGCGATATCGCATTCCTCTTCCGTGTTTCATGATAAGATACAATATTCATTGCGAAGTGCCATGTATACATCGTATTCACTTCAAAAGAAGGTAAATGCGACTACTGCTTGCTAGGAAATAGCGTTTGCAGATGTCTACGTATCATAGCAATAGAGTTCTAATGCTACTTAAATCGCGATATCGCATCTCATTTGTATGTTTCGTGATAAGATATAATATTCATTCCGAAGTGTCATGTATACCTCGAATTCACTTGAAAAGAATGTAAATGCGACACTTCCATGCTAGGAAATAGCGTTTGCAGATATCTCCCCATCGAGGCAATAGGATTCTAATGCTTCTCAAGACGCGATATCGCATCTCAGTTATATGTTACATGATTAGATATAATGTTCATTACGAAGTGTCATGTATACCTCGTATTCACTTCAAAAGAATGTAAATGCGAATCTTCCTTGCTAGGAAATAGCGTTTGCAGATGTCTCCGTATCGAGGCCATAGAGTTCTAAAGCTTCTTAAAACGCGATATCGCATCTCTCTTCTATGTTTCATGATAAGATATAATATTCATTGCGAAGTGTCATGTATACCTCGTATTCTCTCCAAACGAATGTAAATGCAACACTTCCTTCCTAGGAAATAGCGTATTCAGATGCCTACGTATCGTGGCAATAGAGTTCTAATGCTACTTAAATCGCGATATCGCATCTCATTTCTGTGTTTCGTGATAAGATATAATATTCATTGCGAAGTGTCATGTATACCTCGCATTCACTCCAAACAAATGTAAATGCGACACTTCCATGCTAGGAAATAGCGTTTGTAGATGTCTCCACATCGAGGCCATAGAGTTTTAATGCTTCTTAGAACGCGATATCGCATCCCATTTCTATGTTTTGTCATAAGATATAATATTCATTGCGAGGTGTTATGTACACCTCGTATTCACTTCAAAAGAACGTATACGCGAATCTTCCTTGCTCGGAAATAGCGTTTGCAGATGTCTACGTATCGTAGCAATAGAGTTCTATTGCTTCTCAAAACGCGATATCGCATCTCATTACTATGCTTCATGATAAGATATAATATTCATTGCGAAGTGTCATGTAGACCTCGTATTCTCTCCAAACGAATGTCAATGCGACACTTCCTTGCTAGGAAATAGCGTATTCAGATGTCTACATATCGTAGCAATAGCGTTCTAATGCTACTTAAATCACGATATGACACCTCAATTATATGTTTCGTGATAAGATATAATATTCATTGCGAAGTATCATGTATACCTCGTATTCACTTCAAAGGAATGTAAATGCGACACTTCCATGCTAGGAAATAGCGTCTGCAGATGTCTATGCGTCGAGGCAATAAGGTTCTAATGCTTCTTAAAACGCGATATCGCATCTCACTTCTATGATTCATGATGAGATATAATATTCATTGCGAAGTGTCATGTATACCTCGTATTCACTTCAAAAGAATGTAGATGCGACTATTCCTTGCTAGGAAATAGCGTATTCAGATGTCTACGTATCGTAGCAATAGAGTTCTAATGCTACTTAAATCGCGATATCGCATCCCATTCCTATGTTTTGTCATAAGATATAATATTCATTGCGAGGTGTCATGTACACCTCGTATTCACTTCAAAAGAATGTATACGCGAATCTTCCTTGCTCGGAAATAGCGTTTGCTACGTATCGTAGCAATAGCGTTCTAATGCTACTTAAATCGCGATATGACACCTCATTTATATGTTTCGTGATAAGATATAATATTCATTGCGAAGTGTCATGTATACCTCGTATTCACATCAAAAGAATGTAAATGCGACTATTCCTTGCTAGGAAATAGCGTATTCAGATGTCTACGTATCGTAGCAATAGAGTTCTAATGCTACTTAATTCGCGATATCGCATCTCATTTCTATGTTTCCTGATAAGATATAATATTCATTCCGATGTGTCATGTAAACCTCGAATTCACTTCAAAAGAATGTAAATGCGACTATTGCTTGCTAGGAAATAGCGTTTGCAGATGTCTACGTATCGTAGCAATAGAGTTCTAATGCTTCTCGAAACGCGATATCGCAACTCATTTCTATGTTTCCTGATAAGATATAGTATTCATTGCGAAGTGTCATGTACACATCGTATTCACTTCAAAAGAATGTAAATGCGACAATTCCATGCTGGGGAATAGCGTCTGCAGATGTCTACGCGTCGAGGCAATAGAGTTCTAATGCTTCTTAAAACAAGATATCGCATCTCACTTCTATGTATCATGATAAGATATAATATTCATTGCGAAGTGTCATGTATACCTCGTATTCACTTCAAAAGATTGTAAATGCGACTATTGCTTGCTAGGAAATAGCGTTTGCAGATGTCTACGTATCGTAGCCATAGCGTTCTAATGCTTCTTAGATCGCGATATCGCATCTCATTTCTATGTTTCGTGATAAGTTATAATATTCATTCCGAAGTGTCATGTAAACCTCGAATTCACTTCAAAAGAATGTAAATGCGACTATTGCTTGCTAGGAAATAGCGTTTGCAGATGTCTGCGTATCGTAGCAATAGAGTTCTAATGCTTCTCAAAACGCGATATCGCATCTCATTTCTACGTTTCCTGATAAGATATAGTATTCATTGCGAAGTGCCATGTACACCTCGTATTCACTTCAAAAGAATGCAAATGCGACATTTCCATGCTGGGGAATAGCGTCTGCAGATGTCTACGCGTCGAGGCAATAGAGCTC